>NW_019154176.1:346526-523526 GCF_002288905.1 Enhydra lutris kenyoni
TGAAGGGGCGGGGGGTGGGAGGTTGGGGGAACCAGGTGGTGGGTATTGGAGAGGGCACGGATTGCATGGAGCACTGGGTGTGGTGCAGAAACAATAAATTCTAGTACACTGAAAAGTAATTAAAAAATAAAAAATTTAAAGAAAAAAAAAGCCTTCCCTGCAGATGGACCAACTCCACAATGCACAGTCCAGAGCTTTCCTAAGGAATTAAGCTGAGATTATACTCTTGCTGAGACCGCCTCTTTATCTAGTTCCTTCCCCTGCTTATCCTGTTTCCTTAGTACCCTTCTTCCGAGAGCATACTCCTCCAAAATCTCATGTGCATCCCAGCCTCTACTTTCCCCCAACAAATTATGTGCATCCCAGTTCCTACCTCAGGATCTCCTTACAGGCACCTGGCCTAAGACAGTCACAGTATGAAGAATTTTCTATCAATTAGCATAAGCTAACTTTAGCACTATTGTGAAGGTTTTCTGGGAGGAAATGCTTCTGGGTCTTGAGGAACAGGGAGGGGGACTAGCATTAGAGAAAGAAAGGGAACTCCAGGTAGAGGTAACATTGTGTGCAAAAAAAAAAATACTTATGAGAATGGGGAATTTTGTCTGTTTTGCCCACTGTTTTATCCCTTGCGCCTGGAATAGATCAGTGCTCTCTGAGGTTAGGGTGGAGAGTTACCTTGAGCCTGGATTCTGAGGTATGTAGATGCCTGGAGATTCCCACTATTGAGAGTCAAGTTGCTGGCCCCCCACCCCCTCTAAAGTGCTAGTTCAGGAGAGTCAGGAACTTGAAGTCACCAAGGGCAGCCAGTCCTGAGAGTGGCTGATAACTGCCCTCCAGCCAGGTCTTTGTGTCCACTCATTAATTAAATCAGTATTTATTGAGCATGTACTATGTGCCAGATGCTGTATGAGGCAC
This sequence comes from Enhydra lutris kenyoni, assembly GCF_002288905.1. Taxonomy (NCBI): domain Eukaryota; kingdom Metazoa; phylum Chordata; class Mammalia; order Carnivora; family Mustelidae; genus Enhydra; species Enhydra lutris. Next base: position 347,442 of record NW_019154176.1, read on the forward strand.
AGGGACTACAACAATGAATAAACCAAGCAAAATTCCTTGCCCTCTGGAGCAGCCCTTCCACCAGGGCAGAGAAACAGCAAACAAAATAAATGAAGTAAATAAGCAAATTGTTTTGTATATTAGAAGGTGGTGGGTACAATGAACAGAAATAACTAAGCAAAGTGAATGGAGGGTGTGTGAGAGAGAGAGAGATTGAAGGAGGGAGAGAGGATGAGGGAGAGAGGGAAATTTTAGACAGGGAGGTCAGAGGAGAGACCTCAGCAACAAGGGGACACTTAAGCAATGACTTGAAGTCAGCCAGGGAGCCGTGTGGTTATGTGGGGGAATCTGGAGGAAAGCATTTAGGGAACAACAAGTACCAAAGCCGAGGCAGGAGTATGTCTGGCTTGTTCGAGGAAAGGCAAAAAATGGGTGTGGCTAAATCAGAGAAAGCAGAGGGCAGGGCTGGGGAGACTGGGAGGGGATGAGGGCAAAGAGGTGACCAGGGCAGATCACATAGAGACTTATGGGCTATGGTGAGAACTTTGGCTTTTAAGTGAAATGGGAGTCAGAATAAATAAATAAATAAATAAATAAATAAATAAATAAAAAACAAGTGATGTGGGAGTTATGAAGGCTTTCAGCAGAGGAGGAACACAGTCTGGCTTAGATTTAACAGGATCACATTTGGGTTGACCTCAGCAAAGCTTTATTAAACATCACAGCCTGGCTGAGATGTGCCTGGAAGAAGCAGAGAGAGCAGCACTTAAAACCTAGTCTAGGGTTAGGGAGTCGGGGTAAGAATCAGCATAAGACAATGAACAGACTGTTCACTGAAGTCAGCAGTAGCAAAGAGAGCAGTCTGTCAGTGAGGCGAAAAATCTGGGAGGGAGGGATAGATGAATGGCGTGAGGGATGGACAGACGGATGGCTGGATGGAGCAAGGGATGGAGGGGGGAGGGATATAAAGGGCATCTGTGAGCTGGACCTCTCAGAAATAACTGAGAGGACACTTTCAGAGAGTCTGATCTTCAGCAAAAACAAAAACAAACAAACAAAAAACCCTTGGCATTTTATGCTATAATGTCATTACAAAAAGGAATTATAATCACATTTTGTATCAGAGGTAAAATGCTAGGGACATTCTGGTTTATACTTATGTGCTTTATGAAGCAGTTTGAAGGTAACAGAGAGCCAGCAGGACAGGTGGCAGTCTAAGAAAGAAGGGCAAGAGATAGGTCTGGAGAGGTGGACTGGGGTCAGATCTGGTGGGCTTTATGAACCTACTAAGCACATTTAGTCTGCAAACTATCCATGGGGCTGTGAGGCAAAGATGTGATGGCTTGGATTCATATTTTAGAAAGCTCTCCCGGCTTCAGGGTGAAGAATGGGGTAGAAGGACAACCAGTTAGGGGGCTATCAAAGTTATACCAGATCAGAGATGCCTGAGGGACAGAGAAGTTGAGTGACCTTCCCAATGTCACACAGTTAATAAGTGGCAGAGCTACATTTGAACCCAGGTGGTCTGGTTCTAGAATCAACACTCTGTAATAGCATAGGCCTGGCCATTAGGTGGCACCACTTGTCTTTCTTGATCAACTCTCACCTCCAACTATCATCACAATCCCAGAGGACCACTAGGGGGAAAGAACCGGAAACCCCACCACAGGGCTGCTTGGCCATGGGGGACGGTGAGATGTTGAGAGCACAACAAACTTATTAAGCAGGACTTGTGGGCTTTACAACCCCAAAAGTCGGCAAATTCCTCCATGCCCCAACCACCTGGGGAAATCTGGTTTTTTTTCCTTGCTCATATATTTGCCTCCAAGTGTCTCTGGAGTTGACTCTACTTGCTATCTCCCCTTCTTCACCTCCCGTTCTCCCTCAGTCACCTCCATTCTGAACTGCTTTCATCATCATCTTCTCTACCACCTTCACCACTATTATCACTGTCATCATCACCTCTACCACCTCATCACTGCCATCACCTCCACCATTTTTACTACCATCATTGCCACCTCTACCATCGCCGCCTTCATCATCACCATCAGCACCACCAGCACAACTATCCCCACCACCACCATCACCTGCACAATCACCTCGACCATCTTCACCACTAACATCATCACCATCACCACCACCATCACCTGCACAATCACCTCTACCGGCTTCACCACCAACATCATCACCACCATCACCAACACCATCACCATCTCCACCACTTTCATCATTGTTATCTTTATCATCATCACCACCACCATCCAAACACTGGAACCTCTCTTGATAAGAAGACAACCTCCCTACTGCTCTGTCCCATCAATATTTTTCAGTCTTAATTCAGTCTAGTCTCTTTCCTTTCCCTCCATGACACTATAGTCTGCTCATTTTCCCCCATCTCTCTAGCCACTCTTGGCCTATTCCCTCTACTTTCTGCTCCTCCATGCCCTGATTTCTAAATTTCTTACCTAGGGCTCTCTTCTCACTCTACGATCTCTCCCTACATGATATCACCTAGTACTTAGCTACAATTACCAACTAGTGACCAGGGGGAAAGCCCTCTCTTTTGTGAACTAGACATATGTGCAATGAATGTTGAAATCACAGTACCTCAAAATCAACTTACCCAAAACTTAATGCCATCTCTCCCCCAAAAACCTGCTTTTCCACCAAGTTCCCCTTCTCTGTAGTTCTAGATAGAAAACAGATCCTGTCAATAATATTTGCCTTAATAAATATTTGTTGAAAGAGGGAAGGATTTAGATTTTTCTCCCAAATCCTGCAGTTGGTTTGGACTGACCCAAATAACCAAATAATTCATTACTCTCTACTGGGTCTACTTTGAGACTCTAGCCAGATCTGTTGAGGGTCATCTGTTAAGGGGATAAAAATACCAACATTTGTGAAAAATGACTCTTCCAGTAACTTTAGATACCAACAGAGATACCCTAAATTTTGGCTTACCCAGCTCAAAACCACAGGGTTATTTAAGCTTTATTTTGACCCCAAGTCATAACCACTCCGCAGACAATGCTCTGTAACTAAAAGGCCTTCCTTTCCTCGGGTCAACTGACTCTGTCACCCCAAAGGCAATCAACAGCAGCCATGAAAACCTACCATCAAGAAAGCATATGAAAACAAGTGCAGAAAACATAGAAAATAAATAAAAAAACAAAAAAGCAGAACCATCAGTCTGATGGTGAAAGACAAGAACAAGTTCCCTTTTCTGATAGAAATGTCCTTAGTCAGCTAACCTATGTGTACCAATTCTCATAAGATTTCCTTGAAATGGAAAAGTGGTGAGTGTAAAACAGCAATAAGGAACTTCAACAGCTGGCCGGCAAGGTTTACCTATGTGCAGGAATGCGAGGGCCATCACTCCTTCCAGGTATGTGTAACCTTGGGAATGACTGTACCCTAACCTACCTCCTATCAGTAGCTGTTAGTTCAATGATTAGCTTTCTTTTCCTTCTCTTTCTCCTGCTCTGCTTTAAATATTCTCTCTTTCCCCTTGGACTGTGGTTTCCTTCCTCACCACCCTGTTCAAACTGTGCTGTCAAATATGCCTAAAATTTTCCTGATGGTCCAAAAAAAAAAGGGAGGGGGGGGCGCCTGGGTGGCTCAGTGGTTGGGCCTCTGCCTTCGGCTCAGGTCATGATCCTAGGGTCCTGGGATCGAGCCCCGCATCGGGCTCTCTGCTCGGCAGGGAGCCTGCTTCCTCCTCTCTCTCTGCCTGCCTCTCTGCCTACTTGTGATCTCTGTCTGTCAAATAAATAAATTTAAAAAAAAAATTTTCCTGATGGTCCAATCCAAGGAGTTGATCTTCATCTTCAAAGGTTTTGTTTTCTAATTAACATCCTTTTCTCCTTGATAATTCTGTGACCTAACACTAGCACTGCACTTTTTCTCTGCCTCTCTTGCCATTTCTTTTTTCAAGAATATTAGTATCAACCAGGTGGTGGGTATTGGAGAGGGCACGTATTGCATGGAGCACTGGGTGTGGTGCAAAAACAATGAATACTGTTACGCGGAAAATAAAAAATAAATTTAAAAAAGAATATTAATATCATCCCCATCTTAGGGATGAGAAAACTAGGGCACAGAGAGATTGTAGTGCCTGCTCAAGGTCACACAGCTTGTAAATGCCAGAGTCAGGATACAAACCCAAACCGCCTGGCTCCAGATCTTTGCCATTATGCTCCTCCCACAGGATTCTGCTTAGGTCTCTTTTTCTGCTCCCTCTCCTAGAGTAAACTCAATCCTGTGGCTTCAATCGCCACCTCTGTGCAGATGGTTCCCCAACTCTGAAGTCCCGTCCATCCTTCTGGCTCCAGATCAAATAACAATATCAATAACCACAATTATCAGCCTTACATTTATTGAGGACATACTTCAGCCTAAAATTGTTTTACCTTCATTATTGCACAACACCTTCACATGAAAGATGCAAAATAGCATCACAGAGAGGTTGTAGGACTTGTTTAAAGTCTCACAGCTGTTTAGTTGCAGAGGCAGGTGATAGATCATAAAATCTATCAAAATAATATAAGCTTGTCGGGGCGCCTGGGTGGCTCAGTGGGTTAAAGCCTCTGCCTTCCGCTCAGGTCATGATCCCAGGATTCTGGGATCGAGCCCCGCATCGGGCTCTCTGCTCCGCGGGGAGCCTGCTTCCTCCCGTCTCTCTCTCTGCTTACCTCTCTGCCTACCTGTGATCTGTCTGTTAAATAAATAAATAAAATCTTTAAAAAATAATAATAATATAAGCTTGATCATATGGTTTCACTTATATGTGGAGCATAACAAATAGCATGGAGGACAAGGGGAGTTAGAGAGGAGAAAGGAGTTGAGGGAAATTGGAAGGGGAGGTGAACCATGAGAGGCTATGGACTCTGAAAAACAACCTTAGGGGTCTGAAGGGGAGGGGGGTGGGAGGTTGGGGGAACCAAGTGGTGGGTATTGGAGAGGGCACGTATTGCATGGAGCACTGGGTGTGGTGCAAAAACAATGAATACTGTTATGCTGAAAATAAATTTAAAAATTAAAAAAATAATAATATAAGCTTATTAAAGGCAAATGCCTTGTGCTCTCACCTTTGCAGCCTCTTCCATATCTTATATATAAGTCTGATATATATCTATGAAATCAAATTGAAGTGAGAGAGTGTACAATTTTTTATATATCTCAATATACATATCTCAATAAAGCTTAAACAAAGGGTTAAAAAAAGAGACACTCAAGCAAGATATCTCCTGCTTTTTGGCAACTGGAGGTAGAGTCCAGGACACTTCTGGGCTCAATTATTTGTGAATTCAGTTACCTGTGAACTCTCTGCCCACATCACTGGATGCAACAGACAGTGTAACAGAATGAGCATCTGGTCAAGAATAAGAATAGGACTCTAGTGCAAATAAAATGGTAATGGAGACAATTATGAATTGATTTCTGCCAGACATTGTGCTTCACGCATGCCCTTGTTTATGTCATCATGCCCAACCCCAGGTGGTAGACAATGCTGTCACTATGTTTCATATAAGGAAACAATTTAAACAATTTGCAAAAATAGCATCCAAGCCACTTGATGCTACGCATCTACGCACCTGTTACCTCATGAACAAAAAGAGTCAGTGTGATTTCTAAAGTTTCTTAGCAGTGTGGGAATCAGGCATGCTCATGACTCTGGGAAAACCCTAATTTAACATGCATACACATATTACTGAGCACAGGGTTGCTGGCTAGACTGAAAGGAGACTCTGAAGACTAGCCTTGAGGAAACCTGGTGGTGCCTAGACTACCTGAGCTTTAGGAACTAGGAAACGCTTTTCAACCCGTATGTGTTACTAACTGGCTTTGTGAGCTATAGTCATCATTTGGGCAGATGTAGTGTTAGTGCAGCTTCTGCAAATTATTTTATTTATTTTATTTTATTTTATTTTATCTTATCTTATTTTATTTTCTCAATGTTCCAGGAGTCATTGTTTATGCACCACACCCAGTGCTCCATGCAATACGTGCCTTCCTTAATACCCACCACCAGGCTCACCCAACCCCCCACCTTCCTACCCTCCAAAACCCTCAGTTTGTTTCTCAGAGCCCACAGTCTCTCATGGTTTATCTCCCCCTCAGATTTCCCCCAATTCACTTTTCCTTTCCTTCTCCTAATGTTCTCCGTGTTATTCCTTATGCTCCACAAGTAAGTGAAACCATATGATAATTGACTCTCTCTGCTTGACTTATTTCACTCAGCATAATCTCCTCCAGTCCCATCCATGTTGATACAAGAGTTGAATATTCATCCTTTCTGATGGAGGCATAATATTCCATTGTATATATGGACCATATCTTCTTTATCCATTTGAATTAATTATTATACAAAAGTAGAAAGTAGGGAAATTTAACATTCATTTATTTATTTATTTATTTATTTGACAGAGAGAGGGATCACAAGTTGACAGAAGAGCAGGCAGAGAGGGGGGGGGAAGCAGGCTCTCCACTGAGCAGAGAGCCCTATACGGGGCTCAATTCCAGGACCCTAGGATCATGACCTGAGCCAAAGGCAGAGGCTTAACCCACTGAGCCACCCAGGTGCCCCTGGAGTAGGGAAATTTAAATTCATTCGAAAATGTGCCAGGACCCTGCCACTAAGCAGTCCACAGCTCAGCTGAAAATATATTCATTGGGCAAACAAAAATATTCAAAATGCTTCATGAATACCATTACATAAGTAACTGATCAGAACTGGCACCTTCTTTGATGAAGGACGGAAGCATGGAAGGATGAGTAACAGCCACCCAAAGATGTCAACATCCTTATCCCCTGGAACCTGTGAATATGTTACCATAAATGCACAGGGGAGGGAAAATTTCACCACTGCCCTCTTAGGGTCTCTGGCTGAAAGTCAGAATTAAGCTGACATAAAACAAATTATACAAGTTTTATTGAATTGAAACATGTACATGAAAGCATTCACAAGAGAATGAAGACCCAGGAAAATGACCAGAGCACAGAGTTTTTGTGCCTTTTTTTTTTTTAAGATTTTTATTATTTATTTGTCAGAGAGAGAGGGAGAGAAAGCGAGCACAGGCAGACAGAAAGGCAGGCAGAGGCAGAGGGAGAAGCAGGCTCCCCGCCGAGCAAGGAGCCCGATGTGGGACTCGATCCCAGGACGCTAGGATCATGACCTGAGCCGAAGGCAGCTGCTTAACCAACTGAGCCACCCAGGCGTCCCGTTTTTGTGCCTTTTTGACAAAGATATGAATTTGTGAAATGACAAGGCAAAGGGGTTAGGAATGGTGAATTGTGAAAAAGTGACTAGCAGTTCTGTCAGAGGGAAAACTGGAGGAAGACAAGGGCTGTTTCAATGAGTGTGCTTGTACACATCCATTTCTGTGTTCATTCCCAATCTCTGGTGATAACAACATTCTTTTCTTCCTGGCACAGGGAAGGCAGGGGAGATTTTATGGCCTGATTTTAAGTAGGAAAAACGAGGTCAGAACGCCCTTCCTACATGTGCTGTTTCTCAGGTGGTTTCCACTCTAAATAACCAAGATGCCAAAGCGGCATATTTGGTGGTGGCATGTCCTGAGAACTTCACATGGTCAAAGGGACTTTAGAGATATGGATTAAGCTAATAATCTTGAGATGGGGAGATTATCCTGGATTATACAGGCAGGTCCATTATAATCCTGAGGGTCCTGATAAGAGGGAAGCAAGACACGAGAAAGAAAGGTGCTGTGCTGCTGGCTCTGAGGATGGGAGAGGAGACCATGAGCACGGAATGTGGGTCACCTCTGACAGCTGGCAGTGGAAGGAAATGGATTCTCCCCTAGAGCTTCCAAAAGGAAGCAATCCAGCTGACAGCTTAATGTCAGCCCAGTGAAACTAACTTGGGATGTCTGGTTTACAGAACTACATGGGAATACATTTCTGTTGTTTTTAAGCCACGAAATTCAGGGTGATTTGTCAGCAATCAGAAACTCTTACAGGGAACCAAAAAAAGTTAGTACTGCCCTCCCTCCCACACTTAAGGGTCACTGCTAAGCCCATAGGTCTTTGTCTTCCAAATCCAACCATTGGTCTAGATTGCCCCCAAATAACCAAGTAAACTATCACACCTCCTACTGGGCTATAACATCTAGGGAACTACATCTACTGGAAGAAAAGGCACCCTTGCCCTAAGTCACTGCCCTGGGAACATGCCAATCTCAACACCAGCCCTTAGGCATGCAGCTTGTACGGAATTTCTGCAATAGAGGTCGTAGGGGGTGGTAGGTTATCAGTAGGGATCCACACCTGAGTTTAATCTCAGCTCTGCCACTAACTAGCTCTGGGAAATGGAACAAACACTTTAGCCCTTCTGTGCCTCTGTTTCCTAAGGTTCACAAACAGGATCATGCTAATAGCACTCACCTCCTAAAGTCGTTGCAAAGCTGAATTAAATTCGTGTGCCTGGTGCTTAGAATAATGCCTGGCATGTAGTAAGGGCTCTTTTCCCCTTAGATGTTGTAGAGGCTGGCCTTTGTATTTTGTCCAACCCCCCACCAAGGAAATCCTCTCTCCAAGACATAGTATCTCTCTCCAAGGAAGGTTTCATTGGTGTGTTTTTAGGCAGGGTGGAGGGGTGGTTGCATCGTAAGGCATGCTGCATTTTACTCCAAAAATTCCCATCTCCTCCAAGACTTGCTTCAGAGACACCAGCTGCCACATTTCTGAGCTTCCCCAGGGAAGACACACCTCCCCCCATCTTCTCCAGACTCTCAGCCTCAGACTGTTCTCAATTACCTGATCCCAGTCCTTCATGCACGGGAATCGAAGTGACCCCAGTCCCACCTACCTAGTCCACCCTGACCTACACCTCTCACCCCACTTGATAAACAGAGACCCTTCTATTACCAGGACCCACTTTCTTTTTTTTTTAATTTTAGCCTTATTGAGGTATAATCAAGACACAAAAAAAATGCACACATTTAATGTATACATCTTATGAGTTTATATGTATGCGTACACCATACACCCATAATACCATCATCACCACAATGAAGTCGTCAAGCATATCCATGACCTCCAAAAATTTCCCTCCGTGTGTGTGTGTGTGTGTGTGTGTGTGTGTGTGTGTGTGTGTTTGGTGAGAACACATGAGATCTATTCTTTTAACATATCTTGAAGTGCACAGCACAGCATTGTTATTAACTATAGGTACTACGTTTTATGGCAGAACTCTAGAACTTATTCACCTTATGCAACAAAACTTTATACCCTAGCCCCTGTTAACCATCAATCTATTCTCTGCTTCCGTGAGTTTGACTACTTTAGATATTTCATGTAAATGGAATTGTGCAGTATCTGTCCTTCTGTGTTCGACTTATCTCACTCAGAGTAATGTCTTCTAGTTTCATAGATATTGCCACAAATGACAGGATTTCCTTCTCTTTTAAGGCCTGATAATATTCCATTGTGTATATATACACCACAGTTTCTTTATCCATTTATCTGCACAACCCACTTTCTCAAGGGGTAACCAAAGTTGCAGATAAGGTGACTGATCACCAGAGTAAATGTCAACCAGTACACACCAGAAGAGCCACTAATTGGTTGTTGATATTGAAATATTCCCACACCATTTGTAAATAATCATTGCCCAGAACTAGCTCCCACCACACTCCTGCCAGCCCAGACCCTGCCCTGAGATTCCACCCACCTCCCCACAATTCAGCAGCTAAAATAATATCTGCTGCAACAGAGAAGGATCTCCAGTGTCCTCTGATTGGCCAATTCCTGCACCATACCAGCTGTTAATATTGTCCTTACAAATGGCAAATAATTCTAGACGTTAGTATGTAATAAGGAAATGAAAAGAAGGTGAGGAGAGAACTAACAATCAGAGTGTTATCGGATTTCTCAGAAAAGGGAAAGAGAAGACACCCATCCATCCAGTAGCTTCAGGCCTTTGCAGAAACAAGAACATGGCTGCTGACCCCACCAGCAGGCAGGAAGGTTTGGGGAAGAGAAAAGAACACTTCATCAACCACGGTAAAGGCAGTCTGAATTTCCCAAGAAGACAAAAAATACTTCCCTTCCAAGAAATGCTTCTAGAATCTCACCAGTCTTCCCTCTAGAAGAGGACCAATCCCCCTCCATTGAATCTTATAACCAAGAGAGTGTGGTGGAAATGGAGTTGCATGACTTCCAGGGCTGGATCTTAATGGGACATGTAGGCTTGTTGCCTGGGGCACCCCTACTTAGAACTCTGAATTACCATGGGGTCTGCATGCCTGAGGTCATCATGTTGGGAGGAAAGCCAAATTCCCCAAGTCTGAGGCTACATGAAGGGATGGCAGCTCCCATCCAGCTCCCAGCTGCTTCAGCCCCAGACACAGCCTGACTGCGACTGTATAAGAAACCCCAAACCAGAATCACCCACCTGAGCTTTTCCCAGATTCCCAAAACACAGAAACCATGAGAGGTAAGAAAATGGTCATTGCTGGGGTTTTTTTTTTTTAAGATTTTATTTATTTATTTGACAGACAGAGATCACAAGCAGGCAGAGAGGCAGGCAGAGAGAGAGGAGGAAGCAGACTCCCCCCTGAGCAGAGAACCCGATGTGGGGCTCGATCCCAGGACCCTGGGATCATGACCCCAGCCGAAGGCAGAGGCTTTAACCCACTGAGCCACCCAGGTGCCCCGGCCATTGCTGTTTTAAGCCATTACATTTTGTAAGCCATTACATTTCAGGTGGGACTAGGGTAACTTCAATTCCTGTGCATGAAGGACTGGGATCAACAGCCATGGATAACTGACACACAGCCCTTGGAGAATGTCCTGGAATCTTTCCTCATTCAGTTCATGTGTCTCCCTTCTGCTTCCCTGTTCCAGGACTCTGTTTTCTGCTGAGTTTATCAGAAGTTATGGCTCAAAAGACCATAGGTAAGTGCTCAATGCCTGACTTCTCCACAGCCAGATACCAGGAACCACTCACATCCTGCACGGAGCTAGAGCAAAGGGTCTTGTTCTGCAGTAGAACTCAGGGATGTTTGCTCCTATCATTCTTTTTAATTCATCATTACATCAAATTTTAATGTGTCTTTTTTTTTTAAGTTTCATTTATTTAAGTTATCTCTACATCCAACGTGGGGCTCAAACTCACAACACCAAGATTAAGAGTCCCATACTCTTCCCACTGTGCCAGCCAGGCGCCCCTTAATATATCTTTTTATTTTACAGTCCTTTGTCTATTCATTTGCTTTCAGTAACCACCATGTGCCCAATGTAGAAATAAAACAGCAGCTGAAACGCACAAAGTCTCACGAAGTGAGCATTCCAGTGGCAAGACACACAGCATGATGGTAACCATTCCATCCTGATCATAAGCAAGCCCCCTCCCAAAAAAGATGAACAAGATGACATCAGGCTAACTTTAAACCCTCGGAGATCTCACTAGATTCTGATTCAGCAGGTCTAGCGTGGGGCCTGAGATTCTGCCTTTCTAGCCAAACTCCGGGGGATGCCTTCTGAGCAGCCAGACTGTCTGCTGTGGCTCCCATCAGGTTCCCTCTCCCCACGAACACTGCACAGTTCTCAGATTTCTCCACTGGACCCAAAGCTCGAGATACTTCCTCAGCTCAGTTCATTCCCAAGAGGTCTCGAATTGAGATCTTTCCTGTCTCCCTGTCCAAATGAAGTTATACATAGGGTTACAAAGATCATGTGTACCCATATCAGGATATACCTCCTGTGGACCCCTACAAATTCGAATTTTTATAATCCTAGCTGATACTTTCTATGTGCCAGGCACTGCCCAACACACTTCATATGTATTAATTCAGTTACTCTTCACAATAACCCAGTTTACAGATGAGGGTATTGAGGCACAGAGGGGTTAAGACATTTGTGCAAAGACACACAGCTGGTAAGTGGCAGAGTCAGAATTGATCCCAGGGTCTTAACCAATTCATTCCCCCTTTTATAAATTCTGCAGTGATCCTGAGAATAGCACAATTTCATCACCTTGAAATTGTTGTGTTAAAATTAATTTAACACCAACCTCTGACCTTTATCATGCAAAAGCATCTCACTTTTTTCTGTAACTTGGGTTTGGTGTCTCTCATTTTTTAATGTACTGAGATCTCAAAAGAGACAAAGGGTGTAGGCTTCCTCATCCTCATGAGATCCCAGTTGGAGGCCAAGTCAAATGATAACAGGACATCTCTTAACCCCAGTGGATGTTTGACCTGCCCCTCCTTCTCCCTGCAGCTTCTTGTAAGTGTCCCCAGCATGCTGACTGTGTCAACAGCACTTATTGTACTTGCAAACATGGATACACCTCTATGCTCGGGAAGGAATTCTTCACATTTCCCTTGGCTACATGCGAAGGTAAGGGACGGTTTTCAAACCATCCAGAGGCAGGAGTGGAAGGAAGACAGCATAAGGACCATGGGGAGGCAAATACCAATAATGTGCACTGCAAAAAAAAACAAAAATCTAACAACTCCACCCTCATCAAGAAAGAAATGTTTTCATGAAATCCGTATTTCTTCTTTATTTTTTTTTTAAAGAGAAAGAGCAGGAGTAGAGGGGGGAGGGGCAGAGGGATAGGAGAGAGAAAGAATCCCAAGCAGGCTCCATGCCCAGCAGAGCCCAACATGGGGCTCAATCTCACGACCGTGAGATCATGACCTGAGCTGAAACCAAGAGTCAGATGATTAACTGACTGAGCCACCCAGGCACACCATCATTTCCCTTTATTTACTTGGAAGTCCTAATACACTATTCCACCCCATTTATGACTACCTTATCTTAACTTCATATTCAAACATGTGTTTCTCTACTATTTTTTTTAACTCATCAATTATTTCCCCTTTCAAGGTGCATTGTTTGCCCCATCATTTCAGGAGAAGGGAGTGAGAGTACCCTCACCATGATGAGTACTGAGTGACATACAGAATTGTTGAATCACCATATTGCCACCTAGAACTAAAATAACACTGTATGTTAATTATACCAGCACTTTTTTTTAAAAAAAGATTTTATTTATTTATTTATTTGACAGACAGAGATTACAAGTAGGCAGAGAGGCAGGCAGGGGTGGGGGGGGGAGCGGGCTCCCCGCTGAGCAGAGCCCGATGTGGGGCTCGATCCCAGGACCCTGAGATCATGACCCAAGCCGAAGACAGAGGCTTAATCCTCTGAGCCACCCAGGCGCCCCATACTGGCACTTTTTTAAAAAGATCCTTCGTTTCACCCTCACTTCCACTCCCCCAGTGAAGAGATAAGATCTTTAAAATACCATAATTTCAACCCCTCCCCATCTCCCCTGCCACACTCCCCCTTAATTTTAACTTTATCTCAAGGTTCACTGCTCACGCCTGCTTCCTCTTCCCTTCATTCCCCCCTACATTGAGGTTTCTGTACTTCCTCATTTCACACTTGTTAATCTGTTGTTTTTATGGAGAAATTTCTCACATGCTTTCTTCAAACTGGCCCACATAGCTAATGTCTCTCTCCATGAATGCACCATCTTGTATTTCTTTGGCTCTAATGAGTAGGTTCTATCCTGCCTCGGAGGGAGCTTTTTCATTCCATCCTCTTAACCAAGTGATTCATCAGTGAATACCACAGTGATCACAGAACTGTCTTCAAGCTTACAGGGTCGCAAACAAAAATCCCAACGCCAATCTGAGACTCGTCCCTTTGCAGTGACTTCTGTCTCAGTCTTAGGTTTCTTGCAGATGGCCCTGGAAGAACAACCCTACTCTTCATTTGCTGGGGGTGCGACATGAAAGCTGGAAGGGAGGCTGGGGAGAGAGTGCCTGGGTGACGGGAACAAGACAGCCTCCTCAAAACAGGACAGCGGTTGCACGGACAGCCGAGAGCATCTGCTCTATTATATCACAATCTGAAAATTCCCAGCTCCGTGTTTACCATACCAGTTTGGGAAATCACACATATTCGCTACCCACCTGACATTTATAAAGGGGCTACTGTGACCCTTAGGACTGGGGACACATTGACTTAATCAAGACATTCTAACTCAATTAGTTAAGCTAGCAAATGTATTACTCTTGGGCTGCTATGACAAAACACAGACCGGGTGGCTTAAACAACAGGAATTTATTTTCTCACAGTTCTGGATGCTGGGAAGCCCATGATCAAGGTTCTGGCAGTTCCACTTTCTCAGGAGGCCTCTCTTCCTGGCTTGAAGATGCCTGTCTTCTTACTCTATCTTCACATGGTCTTTCCTCACTCTGTGCACATAGTGGTCAGGCAGGTGGAAAAGCTCTCTTGTCTCTTCTTCTACAGACATTAATCCTAACAGATCAAGGCCCCATTCTTACAACCTCATTTAACCTCAGTTACATCCTCAGAGGCCCCATTTCCAAATACAGCCACACCAGAAGTTAGGGTTTCAACATGTTGAAATGAGGTTCATAACAGCAGACATAGTCAATTTCCCACTTATATGCTCTCAGCACTTGCCATTCTTTTGCACACCAAATCTAAAGCTCTATCTGTCTACTGGAGACCACTCAGCTCATGCTCAAAACAGGTAGAAGTACCAGAGAGTTAATTATCCCTGCAAGCACTTCTCTGTTGATAAATAAGATGTGGCAAATAAAAACATTGCCAACAAAAGCCAAATTATGGAAAGACCCCAATGTCCATCAACTGTGAATGGATAAAGAAGATGTGGTGTGTGGGTGTGTAGGTGTGTATGCATGCAATGGAATATTACTCAGCCATCAAAAAGAATGAAATCTTGCCATTTGCAATGACATGGATGGAGCTAAAGTGTATTATGCTAAGCAAAATAAGCCAGTCAGGAAAAGACAAATATCATATGATTTCACTCATCTGTGGAATTTAAGAAACAAAACAGAGGAGCGCAGAGGAAGCTGGGAAAACAGAAAGAGGGAACCATAAGAGACTCTTAACTACAGAGAACAAGCTGAGGGTTGCTAGAGGGGAGATGGGTGGGGGATGGGCTAGATGGGTGATGGGGATTAAGGAGGACATTTCTTGTAATGAGCCCTGGGTGTCGTGTGTAACTGGTGAATCACTAAATACTACTCCCAAAACCAATATTACACTATGTGTTAATCAACTATGATTTAAATAAGAACTTAAGAGAAAAAAAAAGATTTGGCAGATAAATACCCCAGCCCCCTCACCCCTTGGGGAGCCACTCTGCAGCGTGTGCTCTACACTGCCTCCCAGAGGGTCCCAGGGATATCGAGTCCCAGTTGCCCACAATGGAAACTTCCCTCTTTACTTTCTGCCTGGCTTTCCCTGTCTTATATCACCACTTCCCTTCCAGGGTTTTCTGGGATCACCTGCCACATAAAGTACTTGAACGTGAATTCTTGTCTCAGTGTCTACTTCTCAGAGAATCCAACCAAAGTCAAAGTGGAAAGGGAAGAACAAAGACAACCCACTAACTTAAATGAGTTGTCCTGGAAAACCAGGACAGATTGGGTGGAAAGGGTATGGCCTCTGGCACATATTAGATGTTCCATAAATCTTTGTCAAATTAATGGCCAAATTCCTCTTTTGTGTTCCAGATATTGATGAATGTAAACCACCCATTAGTATAAATTGTGGAGCAAATGCTGCATGTCAGAATACTAATGGAGGTTTCTACTGTCACTGTAATCCTGGATACAAACTTCTCTCTGGGGCTCCACAATTCCAGAATTCCAATGAAAACACTTGTCAAAGTAAGGAAATTATTGTCATCTTGTCTCTCTATATATTTTTCATTGATTCTAATGCCAGATAAGTATCTGTGTGTGTGTGTGTGTGTATATGTGTGCTGTGTATAGAGAGGTTAGTACATGTTTCCATTTTCTGGAAGTAAATGGATGATGGAAAGAGGATACAAAAAGAAAGAAGGAAATTTAAAGAAATAATGGGGCTAATAAGACAAGTGGACTTTGGAAATAGAGGTAACAAAGTGCTGACTGAGACGGGATTCTTTGAGTTGCAAAGAAGAGCTCACTCAATCTAACTTAAACAGAAAAGGTGAGTTTATGATAAAGATGCATAGTTGTGTCTTGGAACTCAAGAACAAGAACAAAGCAGGGCTTCTAGAATGAACTGAAATAGGGACGCTTATCAAGACACTTCAGGCTCTGAAACTCTTTGGGTCTGTTCCTTTCTTCTTGTTCATTGCAAACTGGCTTTCTCTGCCCTTTTAGTCCACAGAACAGGAAATACACCTACTGAGAAGTCCAAATTTTACCATTGTTAATGATCAAACCACCCAAAGAGAGATCAACGGACTCTCTTTTGGACTTAGTTGTAAGTTCTTTGGAAATGTACCAATTAGTCCAGTTTGAGTTATATGGCCACCCTTAGATCTGTGTTGAGGGGGAAGCACCATATTGTATAAGCATGAGCACTCTCATGGAAACCACATAGACAGGGAAATCTATGCACAAGAAATGTGGGAGATGTAACTGGGAAACACGAGGGGAAGATGGTGGGGTAGGAAAATCCTGAGCTCACCTCTTTCCATGAACACACCAAGGATGCAACTACCTAGAGAGCAACTCTCTCTCTCTCTCTCTCTCTCTCTCTCTCGCCAAGAGTGACATGAAGACTAGCAGAGCAGCTCTCCCACAGCTAAAGAAAGAGATAAAGCCACATCAAGAAAGGTAGGAGGAGCAAAGACATGGTCAGGTCAGGAACCAAAACCCCCAGTGGGACAACCAGAAGCTGGAGGAATGTTACAAGTGCAAAAGTTCTCCCTGAGCCACTAACAGTTCAAGCTCACACCCACCTGGGGACCTGCACCAGAAAGGCAAGCTCCCATAATGTCTGGTTTTGAAAATCAATAGGGCATATTGATCAATAATTACTTTAAATGTAAATGCTCTAATCAAAAGACTTAAGGTGGCCAAATTGATTTTTAAAAATCCATCTATATGCTGCCTGCAAGAGACTCACTTCAGACCTGAAGACATATATAGATCAAAAGTAAAGGGATGGACAAAGGTGTTCAACCAAATGTAAACAAACGAGCAACAAAAATCTGGAGTAGTGATACTTACAAAGATTGTCCTTACGTAATGATAAAGGAATCACTTGAACAAGAGGGTATAACAACTGCAAATATCTATGCACCCACCATTGGAGCATCTAAACATATAAAGCAAATATTAACAGACATAAAGGGAGAAATTGAGAGTGATTTAATAATAATTGGGTACTTTAACACTCCACTTACATCAATGGATAGATCAAACCGAAAATCAGTAAGGAAATAGTGGCTTTAAGTAATCTCTGCACCCAGCATGGGGCTTGAACCCATTACCCCAAGATCAAGACTAAGGCTCCAGCCAGGAGCCTCAGCCTAAAATCTTCAAAACACAGTAAAAGCAGTTCTGAGAAGGAAGTTTATGATAATACAGGCCTACTTCAAGAGACAAGAAAAATCTCAAACAATAAAACCTTAGACCTAAAGGAATAGGAAAAAAAAAAAAAGAAGAACAAAGCCCAAAGCAGTAGAAGGAAGGAAATAATAAAGATCAGAGAAGAAATAAACTAAACAGAAAAAAGTCAATGAAACTAAGAGTGGGTTCTTTGAAAAGATAAACAAGAAATAAACCTGTAGTCAGGCTCATCAAGAAAAAAAGAAATTATTTAATTTATTAAATGAGCAGACAGACCAGGTTATATACCCCACAGAGCTATTGCAAGGATTAATTGAGGCTTAAACGAAACACTATAAACAGGGCACTTAAGACAGTGCCTACAAATGTTTGCTAATATAGTTCATATTTCATCTGATTCTCCAAAGTGTGTATGTAAGTGTGTGTGTGTATATATATATATATATGTATATATATATATATATATATATATATATATCCTTGCTCCTTGGGCAGAAGACATGAATAGACATTTCTCCAAAGAAGACTTACAATGGTCAACAGGCACATGAAAAAATGCTCAACATCATTCAGCATCAGGGACATACAAATCAAAACCACAATGAGATACCACAGCACACTAGTCAGAAATGACCAGAATGACTACAATGAACAAGTTAGGAAACAATAGACGTTGGCAAGGATACAGAGAAAGGGCAACCCTCTCACACTGTTGGTGGGAATGCAAACTGGTATAGCCACTCTGGAAAACAGTATGGAGGTTCCTCAAAAAGTTGAAAATAGAGCTACCCTACAACCCAGCAATTGCACTACTAGGTATCTACCCTAAAGATACCAATGTAGTGATCTGAAAGGGCACATGCACCCCAACATTTATAGCAGAAATGTCTCCCATAGCCAAGATAAGGAAAGAGCCCAGATGTCCACTGATAGATGAATGGATAAAGAAGACGTGGTATGTATGTATATGTGTGTGTGTGTGTGTGTGTGTGTATAAAATGGAATATCCCTTAGCCATCAAAAAAATGAAATCTTGCCATTTGCAATGACATGGATGGAGCTAGAGGGCATTATGCTAAGCAAAATAAGTCAATCAGAGAAAGACAATTATGTGATTTCACCCACATGTGAAATTTAAGAAACAAAACAGAGGAGCATAGGCAAAGGGAAGGAAAAATAAAACAAGATGAAATCAGAGAGGGAGACAAACCAGATGAGACTCAACTGAGGGTTGCTGGAAGGGAGTTGGGTGGGGGTTATGGGGTAACTGGATGATAGGTATTAAGGAAGGCACAGGAAGTAATAAGCACTGGATGTTATATAAGACTGATGAATCACTGAACTCTACCTCTGAAATTAATAATACACTATATATTAATTAACTGAATTTAAAAAAAAAAAAAAACCTCCCTGCTCCTACTGAAAAGGCCATGGGGAAGTTCAGGCAACTGTTTAGTATCAAGATTATAATTCCCACCAATAGGTAGTGCTCCTGCAAGATTCAAGCCCAGGTTCCCATACTTCCCCAAGTCCAAGCTGGAGCCCATAGCAGGGTCCTGGAGGTGCATAAGCTCCAAAAGTGAGCTGGAGTCCATATGGGGAAGGTGAGAGACAAGAGCACAAGCTGGTGGGTAGGGATTGCTGGGCCATAAGCCCACCACTAACTCAATCAATAAATAGTTGTTGAATGAATTAATATGATTGAACCTAAAGTGAATGAGCCTTTTACTGGGCAACAGGCACCTCTACTGACAATGTACAAACTGGAATTCTTCCTGGGTCCTGGTGTTGATCTGTTAAAGCACTCTCTTGTACAAGGAAAAGAAATGCCTTTGGTTATTTTCCCAATTTTAAAGGACAGTCCTTCTCCTCTGGACTATCACTTGGCAATGCCATCTTCACTCTAATTACTCCTTTTAAAATCGAACATGTTTTCCTCTATTCACTAGGTGTTATTTCAAGAGATATGGCAAAATAAGAGAGTTAAAGTAGGAAAATGAAAAGTGCATTTCATGGATCTTTAACAATCAAATAATCAGCATGGCAATATACACATCAGATCACATAGGCCTTGATTTGATCATTATGATAACTGGTACTGTTGAAAATTATCCCTAAAGGACAAAGCTCCAATATATTGATTGGTGGATAACAAACATGATTAACTCTACATCTATATTGTATATTGGCACAGAGATCATACACAATAAATCTCTACATGCACAACCATAGGTATGAGTGTGTCAATATCTATTTTTTCTTCGTCTTGTGTTGTGCTCTAATTTGAAGAAAATATTTAAGTGTTTCATGTGAACTACAAATACTCTCACATAGATTGAGTCCATCTGGAGTTAGTTGTCACTAGGGTTGGAGGTCCAAGAAAGCCCCCATAAAAAAGTATGCAGCTTTCAGCCAAAAGTGCTGTTTTTGACAACAAATGTGGTTTGCAATAACAAATGTATTCTAGACTCAGGGTTGTAAGTCAAAATTCCTGAACTCAAGACAAAACTTTTGCTATTACAAGAAAGCTCTTCATCCTTGTTAGCCAATAGACATGGCTGAAAACCAGGATATAGAAGAAATATAGACATAACCTCAGACTGATAGTAACTTGATGTCAATGTTGACTCGCTTTTCCTCATCTTTCTAAAACAGAGATGGTGGTACTCACAAAGCGCAAGAAATACACAAAGGTCTCACTAACGGCTGATGACCAAAAACTGACACTCTTATTTCAGCTGTAATTCCCTGACAGGCTGAATTTTAAAATCTGAAGTATCTAGTTTTCTGATCCATCAACCATTTCAGTTGTAATGTCCAGCCAAGACCAAATTAAAGAATTTGGAGTTTACGCTTTCCCGCGTCCTCTATGCCAGGATATCTCTATCACAACAATATTGATATCTGGGGTCTAATAATTCCTTGTGATCAGGAACCATCCTGTGCATTGCAGGATATTAAGCAGCACCCCAAGCCCAAACCTCCACCCACTAGATGCCAGTAACATTCCCCACCCCAAGTTGTGACCACCAAAAATGCCTCCAGCCATTGCCAATGACCCCTGCAGGCAAAATGACGTCCTGTTGAAAAACACTGCTGTACACCATGCTAAGGAACTCTACTCTGATCCCTCAAAGAGCACAACCTTGCCAGTGAATAAGAATATGAGTTCAAAAGCAAAAAAGGAACAAAAACCAGACCCTTAGCTATAGAGAACAAACCAACGGTTGCCAGAGGGGAGGCGGGTGGAGGGATGGGTGGGACAGATGATGTCGATGAGCACCGAGTAATGTACAGAACTGTTGCATCACTTTATCGGACACCTAAAACTAATATAATGCTGTGTGTTAATGATTCTGGAATTTTTTAAATTAATAAATAAAAAATTTTTAAATTAAAAAATGGTTTCACTTACTTGTGGAACATAAAAATAACACAACCAGGTGGTGGGTATTAGAGAGGGCACGGACTGCATGGAGCACTGGGTGTGGTATGAAAACAATGAATACTGTTATGCTGAAAATAAATTTTAAAAAAATGATTAAAAAATAAATAAAAATTAAAAAATAAAACAAAAAACAAAAAAAAAAGAAAGAACACAGAGGACATTAGGAGAAGGAAAGGAAAAGTGAATTAGGGGAAACCAGAGGGGGAGATGAAGCATGAGAGACTCTGGACCCCGAGAAACAAACTGAGGGTTTTGGAGGGGCGGGGGGTGAGGGGATGGGTGAGCCTGGTGGTGGGTATTAAGGAGGGCATGTATTGCATGGAGCACTGGGTGTGGTGCATAAACAATGAAACTTGGAACACTGAAAAATTTAAATTAGAAAAAATAAAATAGAGTATGAGTTCAGCCCTTCTATTCACCTTTCTGTCCACCTCTCCACCCTTTTACTCTTGGTTCCAACAATAACTTCCCTTGATTTTTTTTTTACAGAAACCACTTCCTCAGCGACAACCAAAGCCATGAAGGATATGAGCACAAGCCCAGCCCTTGAGCCCAGCCAGGTAACAAATGTTTACAAAGCCCAAAATTAGCAAGTGGATGTGGATACTATATATTATATGTCTACTATACATTGTATATCATCTGTGTACCATAAGTGTGTGATATGTCATATTTATTATGTATTCTATGTTATGGTATGTAACATAGCTTAATATAATAGTTTTTAATTATAATATAGTAGAAATTAATTATAACACAATAATACTCTGCAATATATAATTTATATTATGTATAACTGTGGAATATACAAATGTATCTCACCTTATTTATCACTATATGAATATTGCTATATATCTCATAGTAGCGATAGAGTATTATGTACATACGGATGTGTATGTGTGCACATGTACACACATGTGTGTATACTGCCACCTAAAGATAGGACTGATCCCAGATCAAGAAAGACAGTCTAAGTGAAATTATATTAGGGTATGCTGATCTACAACAAAGAGACCCAAATATCCAATAGCTTTAAAAAGAAGGATCTTTATTACTTTCTGAGTTAACAGTCCACGCCAGTGAAAGGACTCCTCTCCATGAGGCCATTAAGGGTACCCACATTCTTTCCAAACTTCTGCTCCACCATCTCCTGGCATCTTGTCCTCAATGACATGACCAAAACTGGGTTGCTGCAATGTGGCATTTGTACCGGTGGGTAGAGGGGAGATGAGTCCAGGGCAATCTGTCTAGAGCACAAAGTGAAGAGGGGAGAGTGGAGAAAAGGGATACATCTACTCACTCGATTATATGCTAATGAAGTTGTAATAATTTCCTTGGAGATATGTTTTAAAGCAACAACCCAGAAGTTGGAGGTATCACAGCCAAAACTAGATGCAAGGGAAGCTGGGACAGTGTGGTCTGTATATGAGGAACATGGTTCAGGTAAAATCTAAGGAATTCATTCAATTAGTAAAAGGAGGGGGAAGGGGAATGGATATGATAGGCAGTCATAAAAGACAGACCAAGAAAGTGCCTTTTAAAACAGAGGAGCATAGAAGAAGGGAGGGGAGAATAGAAGAGGACAAAATCGGAAAGGAAGGCAAACCATAAGAGACTCTTAGCCACAGAAACAAACCAAAGGTTGCTGGAGGGGAGGGAAATGAGGGATGGGGTAACTGGGTGATAGGCATTAAGGACAGCACATGATGTAATGGGCACTGGGTGTTGTATGCGACTGATCACTAAATTCCACCTCTGAAACTAACAATACACTATATGCTAATTAATTGAATTTAAATAAAATTGAATTAAATGAAAAAAAAGTGCCTGTTAGGTAGTAATCACTTAGTGTCTGTAAACTGACTCTGAATGTTAACAGAGAGAATGACCAGTGTCATTCTTTCATCCTTTCATCCTTTCCTCTCCCTATTCCCCACCCCTACCCTGCTCTACTCCAGAGGGACCATTCCTATCTTGCCCTCCAAGCTCCAGGCCTCCAAGTACTTGCTGTTCTCTCTGCCTGCAACTCTGTTCCCAGTTCCTCACCTGACTGGCTTTCTTCTAACCTTCTCTGCTCAAGACTCAATCCAGGTTTCACATCCCACTGGATGGTCTCCTTAAACCCTTCCGTATGAGTTTATATCCTTTTCCCCATGTTCTTCTGTGGAGGTCAGAAGAGGTTCAAATCACAGCATCACAGTGACAAGTAACATGGGCAAAATGACACAACCCTCTGTATTAGGGTTCTCCAGAGAAAGAACCAACAAGAGACATAGATAAAAGATATTTGTTATAAGGAATTCACTTATGCAATCATGGAGGCTGACACATCCCAAGATCTGCAGTGAACAAGCTAGAGATCGAGGAGAATCAATAGGGTCATTCCAAGTTCAAACTCAGAGATCTGAGACCACGGAGAGCTGATGTTTCAGGCAAGCCTGAACAACAACACCAAAACAAACAAACAACAAAAAAAAAAAACAAAACATGAAACAGTGTCTTAGCTCAAAGCAATCAACAAGTCAGGCATTCAGGAGGGAGATAATTCCCTCTTACTCAGACATCGTGTTTTGTTCAGGCCCTGGACCGACCGGATAAGGCCCACTCAAATTGGAAAGGGCAATCTGGTTTTACTCCATCTACCCATTCAAGTATTCATTTCATCCAGAAACACTCTCACAGACACACCCAGAATCATGTTTGACCAAATATATCTGGGTACCCTCTGGCCCACCCAAGTCGACACATAAAATTCACCATCACACTCTGCAAGACTGATTTACTCATTTGTAAGATGGGGGGTCTTCATGGCACCTTCCTCCTTGGAAGGAAGGTTAGATGAAATACTATACATAGAGTACTTAACACAGTGGCCTGGCCCAGAGTACACCCTCCATCCAGGTTATCCATTGTTACCTCTGGCAGACTTGCAACATTTCCATGACGTGTTGTCCCACTTAGACAGTGAGCTTCCTGAGGGCAGGAAACAGCCCAAGCGCACAAAGGGAGTTCAACAAGTGTTCATGGAAGTAGTGAACAATCATGTAATTAACAGGAACATTTCATTATGAAGTTTCATTGCCCATTTCCTCCTTCCTGGGACACAGCAATTCCACTCCCAGGAATACACCCTAGAGAACTGAAAGCAGAGACTCAAAACATCATTGCAAGCACATGTTCATAGCAGCATTATTCATGGTATCCAAAAGGAAGAAACAGCCCAAATGTCCATCAGCAAATGAATGGATTTTTTAAAAAGTGGTATATCTATACGGTGGAATCTTATTCAGTCATAAAAAGGAATAAAGTTCTAATTCATGTTACTACGTGGATAAACCTTGAAACCATCATGTTGGGTACCAAAAGCCAGACGTAAAGGTCATACAGTGTAGGATTCCATTTCTATGTGACCTGTCCAGAACAGGCAAATCCATAGACACAGAAAGCAGATTAGTGGTTTCCAGAACCCAGGGGAAGGAAAAATGGGAAGTGATTGCTTAAAAGATTTTATCTCAGGATGATGGAAATGTTCTAAAACTACATGGAGGTTGTGGCTGCACAACACCGTGCATATACTAAACGGCCATTGCATTGTATACTTTAAAGGGGGGCATTTCATGTTGTGTGACGTTCACCTCAATTAACAAATGCATTACCAGGAAAAGGTACAAAGCCTTCATGCTGGATCAGACACTTCAATAGCAATTCTGAAGCGTAAATACTTTGGTGCCTACTATGTACGAATCAATTTAAACCAAGATGATTTCTGCTGTCATATTGGGCAGGAATGGAGGTTGCTTGTAAACTAGCAAACTCAGCTCAGAATTTTCACAAAGACTCAGAGCCAAAGAGCAAAACCTTGAAAAGATTTATTTGAACCCTGGTTCTGAATGTTCCTCCATCCCTTTTGATAGATCGCTCTGCTTATAACGCTTTCATGTGATAGCCTTTTTTTTCCCAAGAGCATTCATGCGACCTATGAACACTTACTGAGCGCCTACATTTGCCAAGGACTGTTCTAGGTGTCATTTTGTGAGTGAGACAAAGTCCCCATCCTGTCTAGGTCTTTAACATACAGGCATACCTCACGTCATTGTGGTTCATTTTCTTGTACTTGCATTGCAATTTTTACAAATTGAAGGTTTGGGGAACCCCGTATGTAATAACTCTATTGGTGCCACATTTCCAACAGTGTTGACTCACTTCATGTCATGTCTCTGTGGCACATTTTCATAATTCTCACAGTATTTCAAGCTTTCTCATTATTACCATATTGGTTGTGGCGATTTGTGATCAGTGATTACAACTCGCTGAAAGCTCAGGTGATGATTAGCATTTTTTATTAATAAGGTATTTTTTAAGTTAAGGTTTGCACATTGTTTAATTTGATCGGCTTTTTTTAAAGTTTTTATTTTAACTCCAGTTAGTTAACATACAGTGTTATATGAGTTTAAGGTGTCCAATATAGTGGCTCAACACTCCCACACATCACCCAGGGCTCATGGGTGAAAGAGGTGATGGGGATTAAAGAGTGCACTTGCCATGATGAGTGCCGGGTGATGTGAGGTTTGTACGTTTTTTTGGACAAAATGCTGTTACACACTTACTTTTATATGTCCTGGGAAACCAAAAACTTTATTTGAATAGTTTTACCGCAATACTCACCTTATTGTCAGAGCCTGGAACCAAACTTGCAATATCTCCGGAGTGTGTCTGTGCAACAAATCCCCTGGGGAGCTTGTTAAAGTACGGATTTGGACTCAGGACCCCAAGAGACTGCATTCCAAACGGGCTGCCAGGTGATGCTGATGTTGCTGGTCCAAGGACCACACTTTAAGTACAAGGATGTGGGGATTCGCATAAAAATCATCTTTCAAGTCACCTAGATTACAATTATATTACACAGATATTTATAAAACTTCACCTTGGCTCTTCATTCTTCTCCCCTCTGGCTTGTCTCTTTGTTTTACTTCATAGATAAATTTCTTGACTTAGGGACGCCTGGGTGGCTCAGTTGGTTGGACGACTGCCTTCGGCTCGGGTCATGATCCCGGAGTCCAGGGATCGAGTCCCGCATCGGGCTCCCAGCTCCATGGGGAGTCTGCTTCTCCCTCTGACCTTCTCCTTGCTCATGCTCTCTCTCACGGTCTCTCTCTCAAGTAAATAAATAAAATCTTTAAAAAAAAAAAATTTTCTTGACTTAAAAAGGCCAGTTAGAATGTCTTTTGAGCTATAACTCTACTTCACATTTTCTCAGTTTTGGCACCATCGACACCTGAGTTTGGGTCACTTTCCAGAGGGGGCGGGGATGTGCTGTCCTGTGTGTTACAGGGCATCGAGCGGCATCCCTGGCCCCCACCCACCAGATATCAGTAGCACCCCTCAGTGATGACAATCCAAATGTCTCCAGACATTACCAAATGTCCCTGTGCGGTCTAAATCGCCCTAATGGAGAACCACTGGTCTATTTCTGGCAACCTTACCACTTCCCCTGTCAGTAAAAGATGTTCATAATAACGAACCTTCATCTGGTGTATAGCAGCCAAAGAGACTGTTCAAAAAAGGTAGCATCTCTTAATTCATTTAATATTCCCCAAAATTCTATGGGGTCCTTTTACTGTGCCTATCCTAATTTGGGTAAACTGAGGCACAGAGTAATTGGGTGATTTTTCCAAGTTCGCACAACTGGTCAATGGTGGATTGAAACCAGGTCCTCTGGCTCCAGAAGCTGCCTTCTCATGCTTTCTGCATTCCCTCCGGATGTGAGATCTATCAGATTGGATTTGTTTTCTTATTCTTTGTATCTTCAAAGCTGCAACATGTTGTTGAGACATTCGAGTCACTTCTCGCTAATAAAACTCTGCTGGGAACGGGAGAGAAGGAAAAAGTCGCATCTTGGGCCACAGGTGTTCTCCAGACTTTGGAAACAGATGCTCTAGACACTGCCTTGAAATCCCCAGAGCAAAAAATCCAGAAAATCCACAACAGTACTGTGGGTAAGAAAATGATTTGGCCTGATACACAGGGGCTAATTATAAGCTGGAGTCTGAGTTACACAATTAGGAAAATAAATAAATACCCTGCTTGAGTACATTTATATAGACTTCTAGAAAATGCAAGCTAATCTATAGTGATGGGGGGAGGAAGGGGAAAATTTGAAGAGACTGTTGGGGATGAGAGACACGTTCAGTATCTTGATTATGGCATTGGTTTCATAGGAATATAGTATATTCATAGGTATATACACTCAATAAAACTCATCAAATTGTACACTGTATTATGTACAATTTCTTTCACATTAATCACAGCTCCATAGACCTGTTTAAAAAAAAAAAAAAAGAAAGAAAGAAAGGTGGTGCCTGGGTGGCTTGGTTGGTTAAGCAGCTGCCTTCTGCTCAGGTCATGATCTTGGGGTCCTGGGATCAAATCTTGTGTCGGGCTCCCACTTAGTGGGGAGTCTGCTTTCCTTTCTGTGCCTCCCCTGCTCGTTCTCTCTCTGCTCTCTCACTCGCTCTCTCAAATAAATAAATAAACAAATAAAATCTT
This sequence comes from Enhydra lutris kenyoni, assembly GCF_002288905.1. Classification (NCBI taxonomy): domain Eukaryota; kingdom Metazoa; phylum Chordata; class Mammalia; order Carnivora; family Mustelidae; genus Enhydra; species Enhydra lutris. The sequence continues at coordinate 374,796 of NW_019154176.1, forward strand.
TAAAAACAAAAAGAAAGAAAGAAAAGACTGCTGTTTCCAATCCTGAATCTGGGATTTGGGCTTAAAAGTAATTTTTTTGGTTTGTTTTTTTTTTTAATCCAACGCCTAATACCTACTGACCCATATCACAGTTCCATCCCAGAAAGAACATCTTACTGCATATTTTTGAAATAAAAATACTTTTGTCATATTTGTCATACATATTCATATATATTCATAATATAACCACGTGACAGGACATGTTAAACAGCTTGATCTTAGTAATCATTTCGCTCTTTTAAAAAATAAAAATAGGGCGCCTGGGTGGCTCAGTGGGTTAAAGCCTCTGCCTTCAGCTCAGGTTGTGATTCTGGGGTCCTGGGATCAAGCCCTGCTTCAAGCTCTCTGCTCAGCAGGGAGCCTGCCCCCCCCCCGCCTGCCTCTCTACCTACTTGTGATCTGTGTCTGTCAAATAAATAAATAAAATCTTTTAAAAAAATAAAAACAAATAAAATATCATAGCAAAGCCAAGTGTTAAATTAAAAAAAAAAAGGAAAAAAACACATAAACAAAACTAAATTTAGACCAGCCAAATCTGCCCACAGCCCAGACTTCCTATCCTATAACCACATAGATGCTTGTCTGATACAGATGCATATTTGCTGTGTTTGTGACATTGGACATACAGTTTTTACTTATTACATCACTAACATCTCTCTGTGTAAATTATATACATCATCATTCCCTACATTATTGTTTTCAATGGTTTATCAAATTGCATTGTATATAATTTACTTATATTGTATGTTTATTTATACTGTAGTTCCCTATTCTGGGGAATGTGGGTGGTTGCCAAGTAACCCCATGAAAAAGACCATTGAAAATTTAACTGTGTTCATTTTTTTTATATTTTCTTAGGATAGATTCATAGAGGAAGAAACATTAGATCAAGGAGAAAAGAAACATTTTATAGACTTTGATACATCTCACCAAATTTGCCTCCAGAGACACTGCTGTGTTTCTATTCAACCCAAGGATATCTAAGGATCAGTGTATGCCTATCTAATCATTTTGCTTTACCAATTTGTATTCTAAGATAGTTTATGCTCTATAAAAATAATAATAATAAATTTTTTAAAGATTTTATTTATTTATTTGACAGAGAGAGAGAGAGAGATCACAAGTAGGTAGAGAGGCAGGCAGAGAGAGAGGGTGAAGCAGGCTCACCACTGAGCAGAGAGCTCGATGCGGGACTCAATCCCAGGACCTGAGATCATAACCTGAGCTGAAGGTAGAGGCTTAACCCACTGAGTCACCCAGGTGCCCCTATAAATTTTTTTTTAATTTTTTATTTCTTCAGCGTAACAGTATTCATTATTTTTGCACCACACCCAGTGCTCCATGCAATCCGTGCCCTCTCCAATACCCACCACCTGGTTCCCCCAACCTCCCACCCCCCGCCCCTTCAAAACCCTCAGATTATTTTTCAGAGTCCATAGTCTCTCATGGTTCATCTCCCCTTCCAATTTCCCTCAACTCCCTTCTCCTCTCTATCTCCCCTTGTCCTCCATGCTATTTGTTAGGCTCCACAAATAAGTGAAACCATATGATAATTGACTTTCTCTGCTTGACTTATTTCACTCAGCATAATCTCTTCCAGTCCTGTCCATGTTGCTACAAAAGTTAGGTATTCATATAAATTTTTAAATATAAAATAAAACCCCATGCCTAACCTTCTTGGAAAACTAGAATCAGGACACATTCATTAACTAGAATCAGGACTCATTCATTCATTTCACTCAAAATTAAACCATTTTCCATATTACAATAAGCTCTCATCTTTCCTGACCTGGCCAGGTCCTAACTGATGGGACAGACCACTGTCCTCACCTCACTGGGTTTCATTCCCCTCATCAGGGAATAGACAGACACAGGAGGAATGTACCCATCACCCAGTTTCAACAATTTCAAACCCACAACCAGCCTCCAGCCATCTGCTAATATTTAAGTTAAATATTTTCATGATCTTGTTTCTTGATGGCAATTCTCCTGTGACTTTATTTTCATCGGAAGCATGGTTCCCTATTATAGAGATAAGCCATCAATTACTAAATCAATCTTCCTTGTTGAACATTTAGATCATTTCCTATTTTTCACACTATCATCTCTGCTGCTGTGAACTTTCTTGAAGCTAAATCTACCCTCCCATCCATGATTGTTTTCTGAAAATAAATTCCTAGAAACAGAACTGTTGTTTCAAAGATGATTGCTAGAGGGGGCCCCTTGATGGCTCAGTCAGTTGAGCCTACCACTCTTGATTTCAGCTCAAGTCATGCTCTCACGTTCGTGAGATCGAGCCCCACACCAGGCTTCATGCCTAGGACAGGGCCTGCTTAAGATTCTCTCCCCCCTGCCCCTCCCCCTGCTCATACTCTCTCTCTCTCTCTCAATAGGTAAATAAATTTAAAAATTTTTAAGAAGATGATTGCTAGAGAACGGTAGTTGGGAACTGGTATTTCAAGAGTTACGGTCTTACTTAACTTTTGAACTTCAGTTTCCTCATTAAAATAAGGGTCCCTCACAGGTTATTTGACAATGTACAGTGCCTGGCATGTCCTAGACATTCAGTAATTGTCACCCGTCCGTGTTGCTATGCGTGTTTAAAGCTTATAATAATGGCAAGCTTGCATATTGCTTTTCTCACCAGCTATTGAAACGCGAGTTGTTACAGACAATTGCTCTGAAGAAGAACAGATCTTCACCTTAAACACCCACATGAACTCAGTGGACATCCATTGCAATGACGTCGTGCAGGGAAACATACAAGGTACACTTGGTGGCTGTATTCAGAACATCTAAGACACACAGATCACTATTGCTGTATGAGTCATAAGGAGAGTCACCAACAGGCTCCTTCCAAATGGGTTTGTTACCTTAAGATTGTGTCATTTGAGTCTTTTCCTTAAAAAAAAAAATCTTCCCAAAGTGGAGGCTTTCTATTCTCCAGCATGGAAGACCCTTCTTTGCAATTTAGGGGCTGCTCTGTCCTGGTCTCAGTTGGGGTTCACCCAAAAGCAGTCCCTGAGAGAAGAGTAAGGAGTTTATTTGTGGGTGATTCCAGAAAGCTTCAGTAGGTATATTAGTCAGGGTTCTCCAGAGAAACAGGATCAATATGGTGGGGGGGGGGCAGGGGAATGGAGAGAGAAACAGGGACAGAGATTTTAAGAAATTAGCTCCTGCGATTGTGGAAGGTAGCAAGTCTAAAATCTAGCCAGCAAGCTGGAAACCCAGGCAAGAATTGATGTTGTAGCTACAGACAAAGATAGGCTACAGGCAGAATTCCTTCTTATTTGGGAGAAGGCGGTCTTTTTCTTAAGGCCTTCAACTGTTTGGAGGAGGCCCACCCACATGGTGGACGGTACTCTGCTTTACTCAAAGTCTATTGATTTAAATGTTACTCTCGTCTTAAAAAATACCTTTACAGTAACACCTCGACTCACGTTTTACCATATATCTGGGTAGCATGACTTAGCCACAATGACACATAAAATTAACCATCCCAGTGGGGGAGAAAAGAAATGAGACAAGGAAGAGGAGAAGCCAATACAGGCATTAATAATTATGGTAGTGAGTACTGCTGGTGGTAACCATGACTCATCTCACTGAGCTCTCCCATCCAAGGAGAGAGCGCCACTCTGATCCATCAGTGGTTGAGGGCCCTGCCATTCTGCCCTGTGTACCAATCCAACACATTCACTGCACATTCACTGCAGGCAGTTCTCCTAGGCAGAGAGTTGCCATTGCTTGCTGGAGAATCCATCAACATATAAGGTACCCCGGAGTGCCAAGCGAATAAAGTTAGGATGTCTACAGCATCTGCTACAGCTGTGTATGAAGGAATGGATTGTTACCATTAATTGTCCCAGTATTGCCAGACTTTCTATTTTTTTAAGAAAAACCAAAAATTGGGTTGGTTGCATGAATACCTTCAATTTTTAAATTTGGTCTTACAATAACTGCCCTATCGTTATAACTGCTATAGCATGACAATTGGGGTCTTAAAATCTAATCCTGTAAACATGGGGTACAGCTGGTCTGTAGCTGTACTAACAGCGAAAGGCCCCAAGTAAAAGCATCAAAATGTGGAAAACCAACCACATGCTGAACTGAGGAAGTGTCATGAGACAATCAGTTCCTATCACTTCCTCTCCTCCCCCAAAGAAGATAAGAATTCAAATCCCCGGTGTTTGAGAATGTGTCGGGCAGAGCATGGAGGCCAACCTCCAACCACACAAGTTCACGCTTGCCTTGTCACCAGGAGTTTCTTCTGAATTTTACAATTTGTAGAAAGTGTGCAAAACTCCACAGTGCAAGCCATACAAAGCACACCTGCAGCCCCACATGCTCTCTGATCACTTTCTGGGGTACGGGATTAGGATTTCATGTGAATTCAGTGACAGCACAGCTCAGCCCGCGAGAGCAGCCTACACTGAATTGTTTAAGGGAGTTACAGACCTCATAATGTGATTTCATGTGCCCGAAGGGGCACCTGGCATAGAAGTACCCCGTGGAGGACTATTTACCCTCCCCCAATGGGCCCTATAGTCTCACCTCCGAACATTTGCATTGGCTGTTCCTCTGCCAGGAATGCCACCCCCAAGCCACTGGGTGAAATATTACTCTTCAGCATGGTTCAAATTTCACCTCCTCTGTGAAGCCTCCCAAGACTGCCCACTTCCACCACAGCACCAAAGTCAGACCCTCCCTCCTCTGCACTACCCCCGTCTCTTGAACCTGCCTTATCCTGGCATCTAGCCTGTTGTGTTGTGTCTTGACTGTCATGTCCTTGTCTCCCCCACCAGGCTGGATCCCCATACAGATGGCAATCATGAATTATTTTTCTCTAGAGTCACCAGTATGGGCTCATTATGTAGAGAACAGTGATGAATGTTCACTGAATTATATCCATGTTTAGGTGAAGGGCTCAATGTTCCTAATGAGAGAAAACAACCCATTGAATGATATGTGACAAGCTCCCAGAGGGACATTTCTCTGTCCATGTCCTGTCTAGGACAGGATCCTTCTTTGTCATGGGGGCCACCCTGTGCCCCATAGGCTATTTAGCAGCACCCCGGCCTTTATTCACTAGACACCAGAAGCAAACACCCAGTGTGGCAACCAAAAATGCATCTAGACATTGCCCAATGTCCCCAAAGGGGGCAGAATCGCCCCCTAACCCCATGAGAACTGCTTGTGGAGAGTGACTGACCTTCAAACAGTAACAACTTTAAGACTGAAAGGAGGTGCTATCGAATTACACCAGACACCCCCCAGAGGTGGACCCTGGACAGTCCTTAGTAACCCGAAACATACAATCCCATGACATCCTCTCCCTGTAAAACATCCCAGAGAACAAAACCCAGGCCCCTGGAAGCTGACTGTGGACATCTACAGCCACCCTTCTCTTTTCTGCTTGCGATTTTGCTCTTAACCAGAATACTTCAGGCCAAAAATAAGTTATTTCTATGCACGAGAACAGGTGGACATATCACCTGCCCGTCTTTTCCAACCACCCACCACTGTTTCATTCTGACAAATGGAAACTGTCATTAACTCGGAGAAACAGAAATGAATTGCTTCTGACCCCTCAGGCAGGACCAGAGAAACCCGATTAGAGAAACCTACCAAGGAATTTATTCCGATAGGATGAGCTGCGTAGGTAGTAAGGGGCAAGGCTGGGATATTAATCCAGAAACCAATTAACCTATTTCCTGTCCCTACAATCCTAACTGCAGTGTGGGCTTCTTGGGAGCTACAAACAATAAAGAAAACTTAGTGATAACATCTTATAATCCCATAATCCATACTGTAGCCCTATAACCCACTATATTCAAACTAACTACAAATATATATATGTTAATTTATATGTTTATATATATATATATATGTAGTTACTAACTGATTATTACATATAAACAAGGGAAATCTATTTTCTTTTTTTTTTTAAGATTTTTTATTTACCTTTTAGACAGAGACAGACAGCAAGAAAGGGAACACAAGCAGCAGGAGTAGGAGAGGGAGAACCAGACTTCCCGCCGAGCAGGTGTCCCGATGCAGGGCTCAATCCCAGGACACTGGGATCATTACCTGAGCCAAAGGCAGACACTTAATGACTCAGCCACCAGGCACCCCAAGAAACTTATTTTCTTACAGTTCTGGAAGCTAGAAATCTGAGATCAAGGCATGGTCAGGGTTGGTTTCTTCCGAGGCCTCCCTCCCTGGCAGAGAGCCAACTTCTCCGTGTCTTCACATGGTCTTCTTTCTGAGTGCATATCCCTGGTATCTCTTTGTGCGTCCATATCTCTTCTTCTTTACTCATAGATGCAAGTTAGCTTTCATCTCCTCCATGAGGCCTCCCAGGATTGCCCGTTTCATCACAGCACCCAAATCAGTCCCTCTCTCCTCTAGCCTTATCTTTATAAAGGCCCTGTCTTCAAACACAGTCACATTCTCAAGTACTGTGGGTTTGGATTTCAACTTGATTTTGGGGGGGACACAATTTGGCTCATAACACCATCCTATTGATATATGTCATGTGCATGTCCTTCTAATACGTAATAAAATCATAAATATGTGATATAAATATAGCCTGTACACATCTATTTTTTAAGTTTATTAAAGTATGTTAAATGGGGGTACCTGGGGGGCTCAGCCAGTTGAGCGTCCCACCCTTGATTTCAGCTCAGGTCAGGATCTCAGGATTGTGAAGTAGAGACCTGTGTCAGGCTCTGAGCTGGTCATGGACCTGCTCAAGATTCTCTCACTCCCTTCCCTCTTCCCAACCCCTCAAAACAGAAAAAAAAAAAAGTAAAAATTAAAAAATTAAGTATGTTAAATTATGGCACTCCTTTGCTTAACATCCTTCAGTGGCTTTTCTCTGGTTTAAAATAAAAGCAAAAGTCCTCCTCAAAGGGCGCCTGGGTGGCTCAGTGGGTTAGGCCGCTGCCTTCGGCTTGGGTCATGATCTCAGGGTCCTGGGATCGAGTCCCACATCGGGCTCTCTGCTCGGCAGGGAACCTGCTTCCCTCTCTCTCTATCTCTCTCTCTGCCTGCCTCTCTGTCTACTTGTGATCTCCCTCTGTCAAATAAATAAATAAAATCTTTAAAAAAAAAAAAAAAAAGTCCTCCTCAAGGCCTATAAGCCCTGCACGATCTGCCCCCATCACATCCCTGCCTTCACCTCCTCCCACTCTCACACACACACCCCCCTCTTCAACACTGACCTCCTCCCCCTTCCCTCCTCCCTGAACCATCTGGGCACATTCGAGTCTCTGGGACTTTGCCTTGTTATTTCAGACCTACCTAGAGCGGGCTTCTGTAGTATACCCACGTGGCCCTCCCTCCCTTCACTCTGCTGTCTGAAATCTGTCTGAAGTAACATCCCCTTACCTCACTTAATTTTATCCCTAGGACTGATCATTCTCTGACATATACTTTTACTCATTTGTTTATATTTGTTTGTCTCTCTCCTGCACCAGAAAGTAAGCTCTGTAAGAACAGAAATGGTTTCTTTTTCCCCCACTGTATCCCCTGAATAGTGTCTGGACCTGAGTAGGTATTCCATCAAAAAAAAAAAAAAAAGTTGGGGCACCTGGGTGGCTCAGTGGGTTAAAGCCTCTGCCTTCGGCTCAGGTCATGATCCCAGGGTCCTGGGATCAAGCCCCACATTGGGCTCTCTGCTCAGTGGGGAGCCTGCTTCCCTTCCTCTCTCTCTGCCTGCCTCTCTGCCTACTTGTGGTCTCTGTCTGTCAAATAAAAAAATAAAATCTTAAAATCTTAAAAAAAAAAAAGTTGATGGAAAGATATGTAGATAGATAGATAGATGATAGATAGAGGTAGTGGCATAGATTTCTATATACATTATTTCTAGATCTGGTTTACATATATAATATAGAGGAGGGGGTGATTCCATTCATACATGCATACGAATAGACAGACATACATGTAACCCAACTGTTAATGGATTTCTTTGAGTCCAGTCTCAACATTATGCTTCATCCAAAAGGAATGCAAAACCAATTCTAAAAGTCTTGAAAAATATATCAGAAGAGATCAGAAGTCTCTTCAGGAGGCAACAGAGGAATGGAATGACATCACAGAAGACTTACCTAACCCCCTAATCTTCCTCTTCACGATTGACCCACCTGGGGTCCCCCACCTCCCCCCTCAAAATTCCATCCGCCTCTTATTTGCCCTCCTCCCATCTTATTTTACAGCATTTTCTCCTAAAGCTATAGCCACGTCGGTTCTGATGCAAATCAGCTTAACCTCTCTTGGTTTGTCCAGTTCTTCTCTTCCCCCAAGTTTTACCCCATTCAATACAAAAAAGGATTCAAGGCCATAAGCACAGTATCTGTCTCAGAGGTGAGAAAGGGAGAGACAGTGAGAATCTCTATTTCATTTGACCTTCATGTAGGTGACTACGCATGCATATGTATGCCTGTGTGCATATCATGTGTGTGAGCGTGGAGGGTGTGGGCAGGAATGGTGGCACTTTTGAAGACCCCCATTTTTCTGTTTTCTCAGGTCCCACGGCAATTGCCCTTATTTCCTATTCTTCCCTTGGAAACATCATAAATGCAACATTTTTTTGAAGAGTCAAATGAGAAAGACCGAGTTTACCTGAACTCTGAGGTAGTGAGTGCCGCTATTGGACCCCAAAGGAACAAATCTCTCTCCAAGTCTGTGATTTTGAGTTTTCAGCACATGAAGGTGAGTCAGAGCTGCAGTTTGAACTTGCTTAGGTGTCTTGGAGGTAGAGCAGACAATGTGCATACCCTCCCCAGCCAGTGTCTCTGGGCTGTGCTGTCCAGTACCTTGGCTAGGAGCCTCACGTAACAATCGAACATTTGAAACATGCATCTGAATTGAGATTTTGAAGACTTAGTATTTCCGGATTTAGACTTGGTAGTTCAAGATTTTGAGGACTTCATTAAAAAAAAAAGCATGCAAAATATCTATATCATTAATAATTTTTTAACATCTTAATTTTTTTTCAGTGTTCCAAGATTCATTGTTTATGTACCACACCCAGTGCTCCATGCAATACGTGCCCTCCTTAATACCCATCACCTGGTTCACCCATTCCCCCACCTCCCTCCCCTCCAAAACCCTCAGTTTATTTCTGAGTCCACAGTCTCTCACGCATTAATAACTTTCAAGGGGTGCCTCACTGGCTCAATCAGGGGAGTATGTGTCTTTTGATCTCAGGGTCATGGGTTCGAGCCCCATATTGGGTGTAGAGGTTACTTAAATAAAATAAAATCTTTTGGTGCACCTGGGCGGCTCAGTTAGTTAAGTGCCTGCTTTCAGCTCAGGTCATGATCTCAGGATACTGGGATCAAGCCCCACATCAGATTCCCTGCCCAGCAGGGACTCTGCTTCTCCCTCTGCCTCTGTCCCCTACCCCCTGCTCACTAACGCTCTCTCTCTCGCTCTCTCTCTCTCAATTAAATAAATAAAATCTTTGAAAAAATAAAATCTTTTTTAAAAAATAATTTTTATAATAATTGCTTATATTGATTTATATTGACATACTAAAAGATAGCGTGTTTTCTTTAAAGATTTTTATTTTACTTATTTGGCAGACAGAGATTACAAGTAGGCAGAAAGGCAAGCAGAGAGAGAGGAAGGGAAGCAGGCTCTCTGCCGAGCAGAGAGCTCGACACAGGGCTTGATTCCAGGACCCTGGGATCATGAACTGAGCCGAAGGCATAGGCTTTAACCCACTGACCCACCCAGGCACCCCAAAGATAGTGTTTTGAATATAGTGGGTTAAGTAAAATATATTGTTAAAATTAATTTGAAAGGTTTCTTCAGTTTTTTTAATGTGGCTAGCAGAAAATTTCAGATTACACAAGTAGCTCACATGGAATTTCTCCTGAGCAGCATAATTCTAGTGCATGCGATTATTTTAGTTGGAGGTACTTCCAATTTTATGTCCATGAAATTTGAACTGAGACATGGTGTTCATTCCCACACAAAAGCCTGGTATTAATTATTAAGACTACATAACTCGGGGCGCCTGGGTGGCTCAGTGGGTTGAGCCGCTGCCTTCGGCTCAGGTCATGATCTCAGGGTCCTGGGATCGAGCCCCGCATCGGGCTCTCTGCTCAGCAAGGAGCCTGCTTCCTCCTCTCACTCTGCCTGCCTCTCTGCCTGCTTGTGATCTCTGTCAAATAAATAAATAAAATCTTTAAAAAAAAAAAAAAAAAAGACTACATAACTTGATCAGAAAAAATTTTTATTGAATTCCTTCCTTTTCCCCTTCTCGGCCCAAACTCTTCAAGGCAGAAAGGTGTAGCCAGACCCAGATGTAATAAAATTCATCTGTTCCCTTGCCTTTCGGCTTTGTTGTAAAAGTAAGAGTTGAAAGCAATCCTGCCATTTGCAATAACATGGACGAATCTTGAGGGTATTATACTAAGTGAAATAAATCAGGCAAAGAATGACAGCTACTGTATATTCTTATTTATGTGTAGAATTTCAAAAGGCCAAACTCACAGACAGAACATATTTTTGGTTACCACGGGTGGGGATTGGGAGGAAGAAAGTGCAGAAAGTCAAAGGTTTCTGCACAGTCAAAACTTTCAGTTACAAGTAGAATAAGTTCTGGGTATGTAACCCACAACATGATGGTTCCAGTTAACAATACTATATTGCATACTTGAAAGTTGCTAAGAGAGTAGATTAAGTTCTCGTCACAAAATAAAAATCGTAACTACATAAGGTGATGGACATTAACTAACTTCATGTTGCAATATACACATATAACAAAAACTCAGGTTATATACCTTAGACTTACATAATTTATGTCAGTTATATCTGGAAAAAATAAAATTACTTCTTAATTTTAAAGAAAATAAGAATGAGGGAGTGGGAAATGTAGGTTTTTCTCTATCATATGCAACCTAAGTACAGAATTTTTCATATATGGCATGGGGCAGTTGGAGTGGAACAAGAAATTTGGAGGTGGTCTGGTGGATTATCAAAGGAGATACGGCCCCTCAACAGGAGAGTGTTTGACTCATCTCCTTGGCCCCATGAAGTGAAGCTCTGGAAACCCTTGGGACAAAAAGAACAGGTTAAAGGCTAATTCTATTCTCTCTCTTCATTTCTTTCCTAAACTTCCCCTCTTGTTGTGTGAGCAATCTTTGTGTTGTAAGGGGTCAGGGACAGAACTGGTGTGAAGAAATCAGGGACATCTGTCCTAGAGAGTGTTTAGGATAAAACTCTGTATGAGGCACAGACTTTTTTATTTATTTACTTTTTTGTTTATATCTGACTTCCATGGTAGGGGGTAAAGTCCTGAAACCAATGACATCCTGTAAAATTCTGGCTCCCAGAGAGACTTGATCTTGTTTTATGGTATGTGGAACCCCAAGAGAGCTGGGACTATGGGGAGCAGGTGTTCTGGCAGCCATCTTCTTCACTCAAAGTAGAAATCACCTGAGTCACTTCTAAGCCATGTATCTCCTCGCTTACCCCCCACCCCATGTAGATCGACATTCTTGAGGGTTGTCCCTCCCAAGGAAGAACTTGATGAGCCTCTTTTACTTTCAGATGAAGCCCAATAAAGGAAAGGCCTTCTGCGTGTACTGGAAAAGCACAGGGGACCACGGCCAGTGGTCCAGGGATGGCTGTTTCCTGATACAAGAGAACGAAACTCACACCGTATGCAACTCCACCCACTTGTCCAGTTTCGCTGTCCTCATGGCCTTAACCAGCCAGGTACAATGTATACATTTAATTGTTCCAGCTAATCCTATGTGAGCTCCTACTAGATAAGTACTCTTTTAAAAGAAAAAGGGGAAAAAACACCAGGGACTAGAGTGAATGATTGCAGAAAGCATGCTGGTTTCCATAGAAAGGTCAGGGTGACATCTATAAGAATTAAGCATTTGAGCTGCAGTCTGAATATTGAGTCAGAAGGGTTATAACACAGGTGAGCCTCGAAAACATCGTACTCAATGAAAGAAGTCAGACACAAAGGGCTACCTATTATTCCACTTATATGAAATATCCAGAACAAGCAAACCTAGAGAGTCAGAAATTTACTTACTGGTTGTCAGGGGCTGGGGAGAGAGAGAAATGGGGGCAAGTGCTTAATGGGCATGGGATTGTATTTTGGGGTGATGAAGATATTTTGGTACTAGACACTGGTGGTGGTTGTACAGCATTGTGAATGTATCAAATACCACTGAATTGCATATTTTAAAATGGTTAATTTCATATTGTTTGGATTTTACCTCAATGGGAAAGAAAAAAAAAAAAAGCCAGGAAAAGTCCTTAGAGAAAAGCATCCCAAGAAGAGCTCTGTGGGTAGATAAAGGTCCTGAAGAGACAACAAACTTAGCATCTTCCAGAAAAAAGTGTGGCGGGAGCAAAGTGAATGATGGGCAAGTGGAAGGAGATGCAGTTAAAGAGATGGGAGCAAGAAGAATGTGTCAGACCCCCAACGCTATTGTTGGGAATTTAGGTTTCATTCGAATGGCAGTGGGATGGCAATGGAGGGTCTGCATCCCAGATGCTGCGTATTTTTGTCACTAGAACTTCCTCTGGAACATTCCTCTGGCTCCCAGATTGACCATACATCATGACACAGCAGGAGCAGACTCGTAGAAAGATGATGGCGACCAGTATTTGGGTGGCAGGAGTAGAGGTGGAGGAAGACTGGACACATATCCTAAAGGCGGGGTCAGAGGAGTCACTAATAACATAGGCTGAGTGACAGGACACAGGAAGTCCTGAATCCCACCCCTCCTCACAGAGACGGAGGTAGTACCCCCAGAATGACATCTGGGGGAAATCTCTGACCTCTCATATCACAGAGGGCAGCAGGCAAGCTAAAATGGGTTTGAAAACATAAAACATTCCTTTCCTTCATCATTACATCTATGAGCTGTGTATGGCTTTGGTTCATTTATTTTCATTGCCATATGATATTCCTTTGCATGGATATACTACAATTTATTTATCCATTCTACAGTTAATGTGCATCTAGGTTGTTTCCCATTGAGGGCTATTAAAAACAATGCTACAGGTGGGTGGGGATGAGCTAGATGGGTGATGGGTATTAAGGAGGACACTTGCTATAATGAGCACGAGGTGTTGTATGTAAGTGATGAATCACTAAATTCTACTTCTCAAGCCAATATTGCACTGTATATCAACTAGCTAGAATTTAAGTAAAAATCTGAAAAGGAAAAGCAATGCTACTTTTCTGGGATGAGACATAGAAAATCCCTTGTGGGATCCCCCAGTGTAACAAGGAAGCAACATTCTCCAGATGGTGAAGCCTCTGTTATCATGGGTTTCTGAGTGACTGTGTGGAGCAGAGTGTATTTCCATCTGTACAAAATTTAAAAACAGACAAGACTAAGCCATATTCTCAGGGGTTGCATATTTTGGTAGTAAGACTATAGACATAGAGAGGAACTGCTTATCATAAAAGGATCATGGTTACCTCTTGGGGAGAAGGTGATTTGCAATTGGAAAGAGCTTCTGGGATAATGTCTATGGACTAATGATCTTACCAATCATTTAATAACTTTCAATCATGTGTACACTTATGTGTATGTTCTTTTCTGTATGTGTATTATATTTCACAATTTTTTAAGGTTCAAAAAGCAAGGGATTAAAAAGTTCTATAAAGTGACATTGAAACAACTGAAAATCCCTTTATCATTATAAGGGATGGCAACTATCATTTCCTACCTGTAAGTCTTAACTAAGTTTGCGTGGCTTGGCAGGTTCCTGGCTCCTGTCCTTAATGAAATGAGTCACCAAGAGCTGAATTATATAGATGTCTTGGTTTGGGATCTCCTAAAGGCAGATCCTGAGACAAAAATTTGAGGGCAAGTAGTTTCTTTGGGAGGTGACCCTAAGTCACATCAATAGGACAATAGGGAAGTAAGACAGAGAAGAGAAGGCAGCCAATAAAGGATGTGTTAAAGAGAAAGTTACTCCCTCAGACAACTGGGACTCAATCCCATTGGGTACTTCTGGGAGATATCACAGAACATGCATCTCAGAGTCTTCCCACATAAAGCTGAGGGAGCTGGGGTGTTTATCCTCCAATGCCATAATTTTATTGCTTGAGGGCAGCTTTCAAGGGGCATTCACATCATGGTACTTGTGACTCCTTCTGGCATGTCCAAGCATGTTCATATGGCAAGAGAAATATTCTCAGTCAGGGTCACTGGATTTCACAGAAAGCAGCTAAAGGGCAGGTACCACTGGGTGTGAAGAAGCTAACAGCCTCTACTACACAGGGTTTCCTACATCTCTTGGATGCAAGACTTAGCCTAGCATATTCATTCATTTCAGTGTGAGTCTGCTGTACAATGCAGAGCCTCTAGTTAATAGAGAGCTGTGCACCTAAAAACTTATTAAGAGAATAGATCTTATGTTGTTTCTTATCGCAGAAAGAAAAAGTCAAAGCAACACAGATCTTAGAAGTGATGGATATGTTTATTACCTTGATTGTGGTAATGGCATCCTAGACATGTGCCTATGTCCAAATTCATCAAAATGTGTGCATTCAATAAGTGTAGTATTTTCTATATTAGGTATCCCTCAATAAAGCTGGGGGAAAAACCTTAGTCTGAAAGATACGTCTTACACTATCATCGGGAATCATGCCTATGCTTGGGATGCCCCTTTCCATGAGGGAGGGGGATTAATCCTGGAGACTGACTATGATGTCCTCTTTGCTGGGTCCCAGGAGAAGGATCCCGGGCTGACTGTGATCACCTATGTGGGGCTGGGTATCTCTCTGCTGTGCCTCCTCCTGGCAGCCCTCACCTTCCTGCTGTGCAAAACCATCCAGAACACCAGCACCTCGATCCACCTGCAGCTCTCAATCTGCCTCTTCCTGGCCCACCTGCTCTTCCTCACGGCCATCGACCAGACTGAGATCAAGGTACTGACACTGTCACAGAGGAGCACCTGCTCTACCCCAGGGGTGCTCAGTTCATAGAGCCATGCTGCAATGATACCTTAATAAAATGGTCTTGGGGGGCGCCTGGGTGGCTCAGTGGGTTAAGCCGCTGCCTTCGGCTCAGGTCATGATCCCAGGTCCTGGGTTCGAGCCCCACATCGGGCTTTCTGCTCAGCAGGGAGCCTGCTTCCTCCTCTCTCTCTGCCTGCCTCTCTGCCTACTTGTGATTTCTCTCTGTCAAATAAATGAATAAAATCTTTAAAAAAAAAATGGTCTTGGTTCCCAGGAAGGTTAGAGGCATAAGTAGCCTATTTCACATTGACTAAAGAACTAAAAGACAAACCCTCTCCTGACAACTCGACCATATACCTGAGAGTTTTTCCAATAGCAAGGTATGGTACAAGTCTTAGGGCCACCCTCCTCCCTGACAATCCTTCCTGGTGACACCATTCTCCACCCCAGGTGTTGTGCGCCATCATCGCAGGTGCCCTACACTATCTCTACCTGGCCTCCTTCACCTGGATGCTGCTGGAGGGTCTGAATCTCTTCTTCACTGCACGTAACCTGACGGTGGTCAACTACTCCAGCGTGAGCAAGATCATGAAGAAGCTCATGTTCCCCGTGGGCTATGGAGTCCCAGCTATAATTGTGGCCATTTCTGCTGTGATCAAGTCTGACCTTTATGGAACACCTGATCGGTGAGCTCAACTCTCACCCTGTGCTGTGGACAGTTTTAAGGACAGTGTTAACGATGATTGGAATATCCACGTTGAACCCACTCTCCTTTCCCCTCGGCTGTAACAGCTCTAACTTCTTTCCCGGTGAGGCAGGGAAAGATGACAGTAAGAGTGTGGAAGGTTTAGGGTGCCTGGGTGGCTCAGTCTGTTAAGTGTCTGCCTTCAGCTCAGGTCATGATCTCAGGGTCCTGGGAGAGAGTCCTGTGTCCAGCTTCCTGCTCAATGGGGAACCTGCTTCTCCCTCTCCCTTTGCCGCTACCCCTGCTCGTGTTCTGTCTCTTGCTCTCAAATAAATAAATACAATCTTTAGGAAAAAAAAGAGTGTGGAAGGTTCTGGAAAGAAGACATTTTGTGGTTAACTCCCAGCTCCATCTTCCCCATAACTTGGGACCTCGAGTTCTGAAATCTCATTGTCCCCATTAGCAAAATGGGGATAACAGTTGTCCCCACGGTCCCACACTCACGATGCTGGTCTAAAACCTCAGCAGGACTATGCTAGTAAAATGTTTAGTGTAGCATTAACACATGGTAATGAACAATCAAAACCTTCATTGTAATCCACTGACATTATCAGGAGATGCTGGATAAGCATTAGGAAAAGGTGTTCGTTTCATGCACTTTCTCTGATCTTTCTTTGTGCCCCTTTTCCCATTGTTCCCAGCTGCTGGCTCAACCTGGACCAGGGATTCATCTGGAGTTTCCTTGGCCCTGTCTGCGCCATTATCTGTGTGAGTGAGTGTGTTGTTCCCAACTGAAGAAGAAGCACCAGGTGGGGCGCCTGGGTGGCTCAGTGGGTTAAGCCGCTGCCTTCGGCTCGGGTCATGGTCTCGGGGTCCTGGGATCGGGCCCCGCATCAGGCTCTCTGCTCAGCAGGGAGCCTGCTTCCTCCTCTCTCTCTGCCTGCCTCTCTGCCTGCTTGTGATCTCTCTCTGTCAAATAAATAAATAAAATCTAAAAAAAAAAAAAAAAAGAAGAAGCACCAGGCATGATGGGTGCCCCTTATGCTTAAGGGGCATGCATTTTCTCGGTTGTATGAGTTGATTTTCCACCTGCTACCAATTCAATCCCCCATGCAGGGAGGTGGGAATTGTGTGCAATTTACAGCAGACACGGTGCATTATTTTAACTTGTGTTCTGCATGAGCTGTGTTATTCCTGCAGGTGAATCTAGTTATTTTTCTCCTGATCCTTTGGATTTTAAAAAGGAAACTTTCCTCACTCAACAGTGAAGTGTCAACCATCCAGAATACAAGGTAAGGTGAGGTAAATGGTATTTTCTGATGCCCTCTTTTCTCTACTTATGCCCCACTCGTCCTTTCTACATATCCACACACACATACACCCACAACTAAGTTTCAGGAACTAGCAAAGCCACTACCATCTCCCAGTGTCATGGTTAATGAGAAGCTGTATTAGCTGTAGTACAGGCTAAGCTTTGGTGACAAAAAGACCCTTAAAAAAGAGTGAAATAGAAGTTTATTTCATTTGCATGTCACAGTCTAGAGGTGAGCAGTCCAGGGCTAGCGGGGAAGCTTGACTCCACAAAGTAATCCAGAGACCTGAGTCCTTTCCATTTTGTTGTTCCACATTCCCCAGGATGTTTCTTGCCAGTATCCCACCCATGGAAAGAAGGGGCATGTTCTACATCTACCCGTATCTCAAGGGCTAGACCTGGACCACACAGTGACACCTACCTTCAAGGCAGGCCAGAAATGTAGTCTCTAACCAGGTAGCCATGTGTCCTTGGTACAACTCAAAAAAAGGAAGCATCTAGCTCTAAAATGAAGAAGAGGAGAATGGGGGAAAAAATAGCAATTTCTGCCAAATAACACAAGATGCAATAGGTTTGGGAAGGATTTTGATTAAAATATATTTTGTATGATATTATTTCATGATATTTTGAACGATGAGGACTTTTTCATTTTGCAGCATTAGTTTTATGTGAACATGTAATTTGTTGTTATTTCATTGTAATCACAAAAATAGTGTATTTGTTAAACATTTTTTAAAGGTTTTTAAAATATATTAAGTAAAATCTGAAAGTGGTTAACTCCCCCCTTTCTTTGCTATTTCCACTTCTCAGGGAAGCCAGACGTAACAAACTGTATGATATGTACAATATTTTCCCCAGACCTTTTTCTGGGCTGTGAATTTTCGGTAGAACAGACGGGCATGCACCCAATAGTGTCACACTACACAAATTGCTCTCCAACTAGCTTTTCTCACTTATGTATTATTATATATTTTAATCAGGGATATATAGAGACATAAGTAAGATGACCTTATATCTGAGTCTGCCTGGGACAGTCAGGCCTGTTGTCCCATTGTAATTGTTAATTAGCACCACATCTGCCTCAAAAGCCTCCCTGTCTATCTATAAATGATATGATGAGAGAGATGAAGAGCATCCAGTTTTAGAATTTTGTTCTACATACTTTCCTAAATGCTTTTCCTATGTTAAAATCCCACTTAGTCTTGGCAACAACCCTGTGAAATAAGGTTGTTATAAAGATGAGGGAACTGAGTTACAGAAAGCTCAAGTAACTTGCCCAAGGTCACAAGCCAGTTAGTTCTGCCTTGGGTTTAAACCCAGCCAGTTCAGCTCCAGAATCCTCACCATCGACGACTACATGATAGGGTATCCGTGGCCATTATTAGCTTTTTCACATCATTGTGTATGACGCTGCTCAGGATGCTGACACTGAAAGCGACAGCTCAGCTCTTCATCCTGGGCTGCACCTGGTTCCTGGGCGTCCTGCAGGTGGGTCCAGCTGCCCACGTCATGGCTTACCTCTTCACCATCATCAACAGCCTGCAGGGCGTCTTCATCTTCCTGGTCTACTGCCTCCTCAGCCAGCAGGTAAACAATGACCCCTTTTGTTATTGTCATAAAGTTAAGAACTATTTGGAGGTATGTGCTTTAAGGAACATTTAAATCTATGTTCTCTAAATTTTCATAGGAGCTCTGAGCCATATGTAAACACTCTCCAATCTTCTCTCCTCTAAGCTGTTCTTGATTGTAAGATACATCAATTTACTGACAGTTTTCAGAAAGTAAATAATTGCTACATCAAGGAAATATGTTTTTCTTCAGCTTTCCCACTTGTAATAGTCAGCTATTGCTGGGTAACAAACGACCTCAAAAAAAATCTCAGGACCCAAAACACAGATATTTACTTTTCTCATACTCAAGTCTGAAGGTTGATTGAGGTTCAGCTGATCTTGTCTGGGTTCAGCTTGGCTCGCCCCCAGAACACAGATCATGTTCAGATTTGCTCCTTGTGACTCATCCTGAGGCTTGGCAGAAAGGGAGCAGCAACCTAGGCAATGTTCTCCTCATGACAATAGCTGAATCACAAGAAAACAAGCCCTACAAGGCAAGGCCATTTCAAGCCTGTGGTCCTGCTTACATCACTTCCACTGATACTCATCAGGAAAGTCACATGTCTAAACCCAAAGTCAAGGGAAAAGAACCTTCCACCCACCATGAGGGCGTAATACTATGACAGAGGAGTGAGTAATTGAAATCCATAATGAAATGAAATCCATAATCTGCCACACCACTTAAATACATGAATTTAAACACATTTCCATGTGACAGTATTTTCTCCATACTAATATGTTTTAATAGCTCTATGATGGCATTACATAATAAGTTAACTTTTCCAACATGTTATTATGCACATTTTCAAGCATCCAAAAAGTTAAAAAAATTATGCAGTGAACACATATATCCCAATCACTGTGATTACCTTTGTGCTATATTTATATTATCACATTGTCTATCCATATATCCATTCTTCTATCCACTCTCCACTGCTAAGTCCCTGATAAACACTATTCTATTTTCTGACTCAACCAGTTTGACTATTATAGGGATCTCATATATGTGGAATCAGACAGGGTTTGTCCTTTTGTGCCTGGCTTCTCTCACTCAGCATGATGTCTTCAAGGTTCATCCATGTTGTAGACCGTGTCGGAATTTCCTTCCTTTCTAAGGCTCCATAAATAATATTCCTTTTTACATATATACCCCATGTTGTAGGGAAAGGTTTTTTTAATAATGTCTTTATTCTCTTCCTGACTCACTGGTTTTTCTCTTCACCGATGTTAACAAAAATGATTCCAGTATTTTCTTTGATCTTCCAGGTCCGAAAGTGGTTTGGAGAGATCACGAAATCTAAATCTGAGTCTGAGGCTTATACACTTTCCACCAAGTTTGGCGCTGACTCAAAACCCAGTGAAGTAAGAGGGCTTGTGACTTACTCTAATGCTTCTCCCCACAACACCCCAAATCCCCTCTCCCTGTCTTAGTATGAGCTCCCTTACCCAGAGGGAATGGCAAAGAGCTCTTCCTGATGATCTGACTTGCATTCCCCATTCTCACTGTATTGTTCCTCAGTGACTCTTCCCTGATTACTGATAGTGTTTAAGCTAGCTTGTGTATATATTTTTGTAATACAAAGGAACAGGGGAAGACATATCACCAGCACCACTACCATCTAAAGTAGAATCTTCTGTGGGGGAGACGTACAATCTCTGACATAGCACAGGGGTCATCATCCTCCGAAATCCTGCTATCCCGTAGAGAGGTGAATATAAGCCCAGTGGGGTTGGTAGATACCATAGAAAAGAGAGGGACCCCACCCCAGCTGTTTACATAATTATAAGGGAGGAGTACATGGAATAATGGAACCTTCCTGGGAAAGGAAATGGTCCTGTTAGAAAGAAGACCTCTGTGGAACTCAATGGCTGGTATCCATCCATTCTTCCATTGATTTAACTTGGGCTCAATGCACTACCTTGTACCTCTCTACAGTGGTCCTTTATTTATCTTTTTGGAAAAATGAGAACATATCCTTCTTTAAGAAGGCATGCCCCTAGATGAGCAAGTTGGGCTCCAAAACTCATAATCCATAAAAATTTTCCAGTCTCATTTGTATACTCCCATGTGTACACCCACTACATCTGCAAGCCAAGGAGTCTTAGAATGTGTTGTTTTTAAAATGAACAAAATTGAGAAATTTCCAACATATTGTCTTCTACTTTTCTTGTGCTAGTATGTGATATTCTCAGCACTGGAAATACTGAGTCACTAAAAACTTATCTATCCCTATTTGGAGGACAGAAAGGAGAATTCATTCTAAATCTTTCAAAAAGGACCAAAAGGAAAACAGAACCAGGAATAAAAGGCTTAGGGCATGTCAAGCAATCAGAAAAAAAATTTATAAATATAAGGTTTAATCATTCCCAATAAGAGTAAAATTGTAAAAGGTGCTGGCTGTTGACTATGACCTTTGAAAGGCATCTCAGATAATCCAAAATAATTCCCAAAGCTTCCAGCACTCAGGAACTGGAGATTTTTTATTATCATTACTTAACATTGTGGAAGTTGAATAAGATGCTTGTATCTTTGAAAGGGGAATATATATATTAATTAACTGTAAGAAATACATTCACTTTAATTTTTTTATATTTGTATCTGATTTTTTTATTATGTTCAGTTAGCCACTGTGTAGTACATCATTAGTTTTTGATGCAGTTCAATGATTCATTAGTTTGATATAACGCTCACTTTAATTAAAAGAATTTCTTAAGCTTTTATTTTTCTAGGCACAGGATATGATTAAAAAGCTTAAAAAAAATCCTTTCACTCTCTATGAACAAATTTGCCCTTGGTATAAATTTCTAGCTCTGTTCCCTGGAAACTTGCTAACCTTGAAAGGCCAGTTGTGTAACCAGGCAATATTGTTTGTGGAAAAAGTCATGTTTGACTGGGCAGGGAGTTCTGTGAATGAACCATAAATAGTAGGAGGGGAATGATAGCTTTGGACTGTCTGCATACAATGACTCATTCCTCAACCAGGCCAAGAACTTCTACCTTCATGAGTTGCTGTAGGAGGTACTGATTTTCTTGTGGGACTTGGGGCTTTTAAACCAAGCTGTAACGTGTGGGTGGTAAAAACTATATTTGTTGAGTCCTACAATGCATCAAGATACTGTAGTAGGCAACGGACCTACAAAAGGAACAAGACCAACACAGTCTCTGCCTTCACGGGACTTTCTTCATAGACAAAAACCAACTTAAATTCTAGAGCAGGATACTGTGCCTGAAATTTAAAAAAAAGAATTCTTCATCTGGGATTTTTGAGAAGTCCTCCCATATAAGCTGCAGAAGTCCACGCCTGACCTAGGATTCCAAAATGCTAGATCGTGTCATCCTTGAATGCTGGATGGAGCTTTTGTCACTAGGGACTTACTAACAAGCTCTGAACAAGCCATAATTTTTTTTTATTTTGACCAGTTTTTGACCAGTCTGATCCAGTTCAGATGCCATGTTAACCCTCCAAATGACCCCAAGATCATTACCATCTAATTGTAAAAACAAAAAACACACCCACCAGCAACAGGACAGACCCCATTGTGCTCATTTAAGAGAAGAACAGAGGTGGCACTCTGATTCCTAGAAACCTCTTCCCCCTCCCTTGAAGCTCCCCACCCTGATCAGCTTGCTTACCAGTCTCTTAATTACCCAAACCCTATAAAATTCTAACAATGACCTAACTGGGGAAAAGGTGCCTTTAGAACGTAAGCTCCCCCCCTGCTGTTCTCTGGCCATTGAATAAATCACCTGCTTGCCATCAAATACTGTTTTTGTTGTTTGGCTATTTGGTGAATGGTATTGAGTCGGCAAAGAACCTACCCCTTCGGTAACATTCTTCCTCTTTTGTTGGTGGTTGTGGTTTGTTTTGTTTCATCCTTACATCTACCTTTAATCTAAACACCTTCTGTGGACGGATGTTTTTCCAGAGCAAGTGAAGAGAAAATATTCAGACTAGAACATTCAATTCCACGTGGAAAGTCACACCCCAGGATCTGATTGGCATGGTGAGGAATAAAGCTGAAGAAGTCAAGGGAAATCATTATGGAAGTCATCCTTGGAGCGGAAAGGTTTAGCCTTTACTTCCTGAAATGTTGGGCTCTCAATTAATGTGTGTTTCATTGGATTTCTCTTCACTATCATGTGTTCAGCCAATTCTTATCCCTGGATGCCCAAATGATGGGCAAATACTCCCTTGATGTTTTGTACACAAGGAGGCCCCTTCCAACGCCTTTCCTCGCATTCTTACACTCACTCATCCTGACCTTGCTCTTTAAACTGATCCAGTCCTGGGCGCCTGGGTGGCTCAGTGATTAAAGCCTCTGCCTTCGGCTCAGGTCATGATCCCAGGGTCCTGGGATCGAGTCCCACATCGGGCTCTCTGCTTGGCCGGGAGCCTGCCGCCTCCTCTCTCTCTCTCTCTCTCTCTCTCTCTACCTGCCTCTCTGCCTACTTGTTATCTGTCTGTGAAATAAACAAATAAAAATCTAAAAAATAATAATAATAAATAAAAAATAAACTCATCCAGTCCTTCAGACCATCAGTTTCACCTAAACCATCAGATTTATCTCCTTTCTTATACAGGCTAAATCTCATGATCAACCATGTCAAATGATTTTCTCCCATAGTTTCAACACCTTGCTCCCTCATTCTGATTCCATAACTACCTGGAAACACCTCAATCCAGAAACAATCCAACAATGGCAGGACTGCAGATTGTCTGCTCAGCAGTCTCCACCAAACATATGCTCCTTATTAACAGAACCATCATTGTTTGCAGACTTGGGACAGCAATATGCTTGGACACGGGGGCCAGATGAGATTGGTTAAGTCCGATTATTCTCAGCTAGAAGTGATCCCCCCACTAGGGACATCTGACAATGTCTGGAGACATTTTTTGTTGTCACGACTAGAGAAAGGTGGGGAAGGCTACTAGCATCTATATAGTAAAGGCCAGGGATGATGCTAAACATCCTACAAGGCACAAGACAGCCCCTACACACACAACAAAGGATTATCAATCCCTAAACGTCAGTAGTGCTGAGGTCGAGAAACCCTAGCCCAAACTAACCACAGAGACTCTATTCCTGTTTCCTAGAAATTGTTGTAGGATGAGTGCATTTGGACCAACTCTAGATTATGAGATATAAGAAATACCTACTGGAAAATACTTTTTCTCCTTGATAAAAACAAAAACAAATCAAGTAGAGCCTGCTCATGACTTCCTGTTTGGGGCTGTTACACAATAATATGCTTGGAGAGAAGGTACCATGTAAATACTGAGGATGGAAGAGTGAAAAGATGAAAATAATCTGGGCTTTTTTTTTTAATAATCTGGGCTTTTATGACATTGTTGAGCTGCTGAATCAAACCTTGGACTTCCTCCTCCTATCTGAGACAAATAAGTCCTTATTTTTAAGCCCCTTTGGGTCAGGTAATGGTACTTGCAGTCCAAAGCATCCTTCTTTATGAACAAACCACATCTCTTAACCACTTCTCCATCAGGGCAGTGAGATCCCAGACTCACTCATCTTGGAGTTATTATAAATACATGCTTTCTGATCTAAACAAGACTTTCCATGCTACCTGGAACTTGCTGTTCTTATCCCTAGTCAACTTCCCCTCATGGAAGGTTACAGTTTTTCACTTCCTCCCTCAATCCGCATCACCTTTCCCTTTACGTGAGGCAGAAGACCTTGTCTCTTACTTCACAGAGATAATAAACACCAGCTGATGGAAACTACCTCAGCTTCCTAATATTCTTTACAAATATCCACATCCATACCCACCCTTGCTTCCTTTCCTCGTCAATGCCCATACTCCTCTCTTCCATTCTTCTATGACAGCAAAGGAGTCTCTCCTCTTGTTTAAGGTTAATCCTTCCATCTATACTTTGCTCATCCCCTCCTGCCTGTTTGGGGACATTTCGCCACTGGTACCTCCTCTCTCTGTCTTGAGTCTTCCCCTTCTCTGATGTCCTCTCTCCTGGTCCTCCCAGTGGTATTTAAATATGCTAAAAAGAGATCAGGGAACTTTTTCTGCAAAAGGCCAAATAACAGATATCTTTGACTTTTCAGAGTATATATGTGTGTGAGTGCCCCTTAGAAATATAACAACCATTTCTAGCTCACTGGCCATACAAAAACAGGCTGCACTCAGGATTTGATGCCACCCCCCAACCAAGCTATAGTTTGTTGGCTCCTGTACTAAAGAAAGAGAAACAATAGATGTTTCTCAAATGGCCACTTGTACATTTCTCAATTCCTCTCTACCCCCTACACTAACATATCTACTTCTTTGAAGCAAAAGTCTTCTGGGACCAATGACAGCTGGGTAAGAATGAGGGTCGTATCTCTGGGGGGTCCACAAAGGAAAATCTGGGGTGGAAATGTCTCCGCCATGCACCAGGTGGAGAGTCCCAAGATAAGCTGAAGAGTTCTCTAGGCTGAAGATCAGACACCAATCATTCCAGGAAGAGTCTGGCGCACAGGGGTCCATGGACCTCCTGGGATAGACCAGCAGCAATCCCGTGTGTGTGTGTGTGTGTGTGTGTGTGTGTGTGTGTGTGTGTGTGTCTCCCCATGTGTGAGTGATCCCTCTTGTCTGCAAGAGGAATCCTTCTCCCAAATCTAGAAGGGAGCAAGGAGGTGCCAAGGAGATGGAGAATCCATCTCCTTCCATCACTTGGGAAGCCGCCCCTGCTTAGAGTTCTCAACCCCCAGGTCTGAGCCCCAAGAAGAAATGACAACATTGAAGGGTCTTAGCAAGTGGGAAAAGGATGGACCAATGTAACTGACACCCATCAAACAGAGCTGCTGGAGTAGGTAGACAACTTAAAACAAGAATAATTCCAATAAGAATTGAACACAATAAGATAAGAACATAAGGAGATTTGAGTACAGCACCAAAACGCTTTATGGAACTAAATAAAAATGGTATAATTAAAAGGGAAATTTTTCTGGATGAATTAAAGAAGAGTGTGGTCACTGTCAGGAGCCTCATTAGTGGCTTAGAAGACCACATTTGCTTCTCTCGAAGCAAATAGCAAAATGCCAAAAGATGAAAATTAGGAAGGAAAAAAAAGTTTGTCTGAGAGTCCCAGGAGATCTGACATGAGAATAATTGGGGGTTGGGAAGAGTAGGAGGCAGGCATTCTAGTTCCTTCTACCCAAAAAATCCTCCCTGCTGCAATTACCTCTCTTTCTCCCTTTCTCTTTCTCTCTCTCTCCCTCTCCCTCTCCCTTTCTCTTCACAGAGAAATTCTAAAATTCTAAAAAAGTTGTTTATGCTCTGCTGTCCCCACTTCCTCCCACCCCCTCACTGCTCAGCTACTATGGTCTCATTTCTGGCTCCAACACACCCAGGAATGGCTCACCGTCCCAAATGCGTCCTCAGTGTTAAGGGTGGAGGTTTCTCAATCTCTTCTAACTTGACATTTGGGTCACAGTTGACTCCACTTGTCCTCTTTATTTTATAATCAAGTATTTTTTCCAGGTTTTTTTTTTTCTAGGTTTTTTTTTCCAGATTTATTGGCACCTCCTTGCTTCCCAATCTCCTCGCTCCCCATTTTAATTAACAGATAAAAGTTGTACAATATGATGATTTGATCTGCATATGCATGATCCCCTTTTCTTCTGGAAGCTTTCTCTTCTTTTGGTTTTCCTGGGATTGCATTATCCTATAAGGGTGGTCAACTCATCCCAGTCTGCCCAGCACTTGCCATCTTTAACACTGAGAGTCCCATGTCCCAGGAACCCCTCCATCCCAGGCAAACCAGAACCACATCACAAGCCTGTCCTCTCCTGTTCCAGAGTGTCTCAATTTGGGTTCCCCCAAGAGCAAACACTGAGACAAGGATTCAAGTGTAAGTAGTTTATTTTGGAGATAACCCCAGGAAACACCAGCAGGAGGGTGAAGAAGTGAGTCAGGGAAAGAAAGGCAGCCAGTATAAGATGTGTTCAAAGATTTGTTATTGAGCAGGCTACCATAGTAGGCAATGAAAGTTCAATCCTGGGGGGGGGGGCCTCTGGGTAAGCACAGGGGATACACCTCACTCATCTCATCTGAGGGAGCTGGGGGATGTGTACACAGAGTCCAGGCTGTGGTTGAGAGCTCTTCCAGAAAGCATTTCCCTGCTGGCACTTCTCACTTGCCATGTGCCAGACCAGGAGGACTCTGGTGGCAAATGCTGGCCATTAGAAGTTGCTGAAAATGTGAGGATCAAGGATCTAAGTACGCCATGACCACCACATCTGCTGTACACAAGATTCCATTCTTGAACTTCAGCAAGAGTTCACGAACCACCTAAGTCTAAACGCCTTCAGGAGCACCCGGCCGGCTTAGTCGGCAGAGCACGTGACTCCGGATCCCAGAGCTGTGGCTTTGAACCCCACACTGGGTATAGAGATGACTTAAAAATAAAAAAAAAATCGGGGCACCTGGGTAGCTCAGTGGGTTAAGGCCTCTGCCTTCGGCTCAGGTCATGATCTCAGGGTCCTGGGATCAAGCCCCGAACCGGGCTCTCTGCTCAGCGGGGAGCCTACTTCCCCCTCTCTCTCTGCCTGCCTCTCTGCCTACTTGTGATCTCTCTCTCTGTCAAATAAATAAAAATAAAATCTTTTAAAAAATTAAAAATTTTAAAACTTAATAAATAAATAAATGTATGGGGGTGCCTGGATGACTCAGTAGGTTAACTATCTGAACCTTCATTTCAGCTCAGGTCAGGAACGCAAGGTCCTGGGATTGAGACCTGTGTTGGGCTCCAAGTTAAACAGGGAGTCAGCTTGAGGTCTCTCTCACTCCCTCCGCCCCGTCCCCCTGCTTGCTTGTATACTTTCTCTCTGTCTCTCTAAATAAATAAATCTTTTTTAAAAAATTTAAATAAGTAGGGACACCTGAGTGGTTCAGTCGTTAAGCATCTGCCTTTGGCTCAGATCACGATCCCAGGGTTCTGGGATTGAGTCGGGCAGCAGGCTCCTTGCTCAGCGGGGAGCCTGCTTCCGTCTCTGCCTGCTATTCTCCCTGCTTGTGTTCGCTCTCTTGTTCTCTCTCTCTCTCTCTTTGACATATAAATAAATAAAATCTTTTTTAAATTATTAAATAAATAAATGTGTTCATAAGCATTTTTTCTTCTTCAGTTCTAGGTAATAATAACTCCATCTTTCCTGTTGATTAAGTTGAAAACTTTGGGGTAATTCTCTTTTTTTTTTTTTAACATTTTTATTTATTTGACAGACAGAGATCACAGGTAGGCAGAGAGAGGGGAAGGGAAGCAGGCTCCCTGCTAAGCAGAGAGCCTGATGCAGGGCTCCATCCCAGAACCCTGGGATCATGACCTGAGCTGAAAGGCAGAGGCTTTAACCCCTGAGCCACCCAGGCGCCCCTGGGGTAATTCTTTTTTCCTCTCTTTCACACCCCGTTATCTGATCCATCCACAAACCCCATTAGCTTTATCTTCAAATAGATTAAATTTCTTCCTAGCTGGTCCCTTTCCTCTCTCACCTGCATTATCATAATCGTCCCAGGAGAGCCACACAGATTATTATCAGTAGACCCAGAACTCCATTCCTAGTCTCCTACCTCAGCCCAGGATGTCTGTTCCACCACACCACACTTGTCCCTTCCCATAAGTGCCAGCCAAGATAAGAGCTACAAGATTGGAGTCTCAGGAATAATTCAGGTTTACAGACAGTCCCTTGAATGGTGGCAGATGGTGCAGAAAGAGATCAAGTATTGTAGGCACAGACTGAGTCCATATAACAGCTCTGCAATGTATTCACTAAATGATAATGGGCAAGCCTCAGTTTCCCCAGCTATAAAATGGGGTTGGTAATTGTTCCAACCTCACAGAGTCATTGTGACGATTCAGTGGGAGCTGTTGTGTCTATCTAGCGCACCATACATGCTTGATAAACTGTGGTTTTTGTTATTTTTATCTACCAAGAATGCCCAACCTTTGCTCTCCTGGACCCAAAGTGGTTAAGGGGACCTCCTTCACACATATCTCTCTACCCAAAATTAGACAATCATGAGAGATGTGGAAGGGAGATAGGTTTGAGCCAGCTCCACTGTGGAACGCCCCCAGCATGACTCAAAGATGTGACCACAGCCCCATTTCCCCATTTCTCAACACACTGGGGGAAGATGAAATTTCCTCTTCTGAGATGCAGAAACTTCCCCTGACCCAGATAAACAGTCACTTAGACCAATAGCCCCCTTGGGTAGAGGGTTTAGAACAGGATGCCCACCCACTCTGCAGTCTGTAGTCTACTTGAGGAGGCTAGTTTCAGTACTGGTGAGTTGGGGCAGGTGTGGAGGTGGGAGGAGACAAGTAGAGATGGAACAGGAAATGAGGTGAACACTAACCTCCCCCCACCACCCCTCTGCTCAGAACCTCCTTGCCATGATCACCTGCTCTCAGTCAATGCAAGAATTCTTCTAGTCATCAAGGATAGTTGTTGATCAATAAATTGATCAGTTTGGAGAATGTCAATCTACCTTTGGATACAACTCTGGGATTGTCCAAAGGGATTTCCATGTCGACTTCTGTTCAGCTGCAGGATAGTACCAGCCCCCTAGGGGGTGCTTCTTATTATCATAATCACTGGAGGAGCACCAGTCAACTAGTGGGTATTAGAGGTTGAACTGCATCTCTCCCAAAATTCATGTGTTGAAGTCCTAACCCCAGTACATCAAGAATATGACTGTTTTGATGTAGGGTCTTCGAAGAGGTAATTAATGAAAATGAAGCCATTACAATGGGCCCTAATCTGATATGACCTTCCATAAAAGGAAGACATTAGGACACAGATACAGACAAGGGGAAGTCCATGTGAAGAAATGGGGAGAAGAGGG
The DNA here is from genome assembly GCF_002288905.1 of Enhydra lutris kenyoni. Taxonomy (NCBI): domain Eukaryota; kingdom Metazoa; phylum Chordata; class Mammalia; order Carnivora; family Mustelidae; genus Enhydra; species Enhydra lutris. The sequence goes on from NW_019154176.1 coordinate 404,247, forward strand.
TCATCTAGAAGTCAAGGAGAGATGCCTCACCAGAAACCAAGCTCTTCAACACCTTGATCTCAGACATCAGCCTCCAGAACAGTGAGATAATAAATTTCTCTCATTTAAGCCAGTCTGTGGTGCTTTATTATGAAAGTCCCAGAAAACCAACACAGTGGCCAAGGACCACACTGTGAGCTGACATTTTGAGTTCTAACATTGCAAGAGCTGATAGCCCAGCAAGGTCTGCTCAGAAGTAAAGTGAATTACTTCCTCAAAGATCTTTACAAACGACAAACAGCCTAAAGGCACAGGAGGGTAGATAGCTCTGCTGCAGTCCTGGGAATCTGACCACACACTGGGTGCAGTCCTGCCTTTCAGCTGGTCTGCCTTTCTAGAAGTTTCATAGGACACATCTTGGCAGAGGCCTGATTCTGCCACATAGGTTGGGCAAACCGCACCTGAGACCTTGAGAAAGTTGCCTGTCAAGAATAATTTTTCCCCACCTGCTTCCCAGAAGCTGCTCCACATCAGACAGGATCTCCTACTGGGAGCCCTGTCCAGGCACACCACGGTCCAGAGGAGTCAGGGAGTTTTCAGCTCCAACTCAGTCATTGTCAGACCCAGAGCCCCCAAGCCAGCACTGCTTCCTAAGAGCCATGATCAGGGACTTGGTGAGTTTCCTCAGACCCCAGAACTTGGAGACAATCTCTAAGACCTCATCCCTCTCCAGTAAACTACCTGCTACAGACTGCATTATGGGCCCTCACCCAATTCATTTGCCAAATCTGAACCCACAGTGTGATGGGCCTTTGGGAGGTGATTAGGGCATGGGGGTAGAATTCTTGTGCCCTTATAACAGGGACCCTAGAGAGCTCTCACCTCTTCCAGCATGAGAGAACACGGCAAGAGGATGGCCATCTATGAGTCAGAAAATGGACCCTCGTTACACACTATACCTTGATCTTGGACATCCCAGCTTCCAGAATTTCAATAAATAAATCTCTGGTGTTTATAAGCCACCCAGTTTAGTTTTTTGGTGCAGCAGCCTGACAAACTAAGACACCATCCTCCTGAAGAAGCCCACTGGGCATCAGGGTGGTTCAGTCAGTTAAGTGTCTGCCTTCAGTTCAAGTCATGATCCCAGGGTCCTGGGATCAAGCCCCGTGTGGGGCTCCCTGCTCAGCAGGGGAGTCTATTTCTCCCTCTGCCTCTGCCGCTGCTTGTGTGCACTCTCTCTTGCTCACTGTCTCTCCCAAATAAATAAATATTAGAAACAAAAAAGAACAAGCCCTCAAATCCTCACCCTAGAAATGCTCTCACTTGCACCCAAGGGGGCTTGCAATATCCAAGCTCCTGGTTCCATCTTAGCTATATCCATGTCGGCTCATGGAAAGGCAGTCCTCCGTGGAAGGGCAGAAGGTTCTCACCCCCAAGAGCCAAGGAGCACTGGATAAAGAGTCACACCCACCCTCAGCTGTGAGGTTCAACAGGAACATTTCCGCTCACAGATCCAATATGTAGTCTTGTCACAAGAGAGGTCATTCCAGGTGCCACCTTTGTTCATGCTGGCACAGTCCTCATCAAAGAGGTTGTTGGGTTCCTCTGGGTCCCAAAAGCTGGAGGGAGGAAAAGTGGGCATGGGGAGGGATGAATAGGTGGAGCTCAGGGGGGTTTTCAGAGCATTATATGTGATACTGTGACAGTGGATACATGATGTCACATATTTGTCAAAACCAGTAGAATGAAGGGGGGAAAAAAACAGTAAAATGCACAGCACTTAGAGTAAACCCTAATGTAAATGATGGACTTTAGTTCATAATAATGTATCCATATTGGTTCATCACTTGTAACAAATGTGCCACACAAAATGCAAGGGGTTAATAATAGAGGAGACTGTGTGCAGGAGAGAAGGAACATAGGAAACATTTCTCTGTACCTTCTGCTCAAATCTTCTGTAAAAAACAAAGCCTATTAATTAAAGAAAGAATATGGTGGGGGCGGGGAGAGGAGGAAAGGCCTTCATGGTTCACGTCTCTTCCGTCCTAATCATCTCTTCAGCTTTTCAGAATTACCTGAAGCTACCACATGATCCCCTTCACCCCAGCTTGTCTGCCTTAACTCAGCCCCACCTCCTGCTCACAGGGGTTAATCTGCTCCTGAATCCCTTTCCTGCATCTGATCAGTTTCTGCTTCTTACAAAGAACCCTTCCTTCGCCCCTGCAATCCTCCCAACCTTCCAGGTATTGTAGTGTCTTGGATCACATTTCCTTAAAGCAGAGTCTGATTTGGTGATTTAGGTGCATGGGATTTATTAAGGGATGCTCTCAGGAGAGGACTGGGAGAAGCAGGATGAGGGAGGAGGAGGTGTTGAGCTGGGATGTGGGTTCAGTCTGATCTCACCCCAGCCTGATCCAACAGGGAGCTCGGGAATATGAATAGCACCACCGAGTTATCCCAGTGTGTGACAAGGGATCCAGGCTTCTCTCAGCCACTCATTGGCTATGGGCTGACCCCACTGGGAGTGGAGTAACCTTCTAGCTGAGCAGGCCCCCATTCCCCTGAGGACAACTCTCTAGAGAGCATAACCCTGAGCCTTTAGCAGTCAGTGCCCCTTGCTGGGGGAGGGCTGCACCAGCCCATACCAGGAGTCTGAGCTGAGCACCCACAGCATCACACTTTGCCTTCTCTATTCACAGAGCTGTGCCTTCCTCCAGGAATTTTGTCTGTTTGTTTGTTTGTTTGTTTGAAGACTTATTTATTTATTTCAGAAGGAGAGAGAGAGAGAGCATGAGCAGGAGAGGCAGAGGAAGAGGGAGAGACAATCTCAAGCAGATTTCAAACTGAGTGTGGAATCAGACAGGGGGTTCAGTCTCACAACCCTGAGATCATGACCTGAGCTGAAGCCAAGAGTCAGATGTTTAACCAATTGTGCCACCTAGGTACCCCATTCTTCCAGGAATCTTTAATAAAAAATGAGATTCCCATCAGGACACTAATATCTCTAATATATAAAGAGTCCTTAGAAATCAATAAGGAAAAAAATCCCAATATAGGGAAGCCTAGGTGACTCAGTCAGTTAAACGTCTGCCTTTGGCTCCAGTCATGATCCCAGAGTCCTGGGACTGAGTCCTGTGTCGGGCTCCCTGCTCAGTGGGGAGCCCACTTCTCCCTCTGCCTGCCACTCCCCTTGCTTGTGTGCAGTCTCTCTCTCTCTCTCTGACAAATAAATAAATAAAATCTTTTTAAAATTCCCAATATAAAAATATGCCAATGATATGAATAAACATGTCACAGAAAAGTTAATATCTGTGGCTATTAAACGTATGAGAAGATACCCCATCTCAGGCATTATAAGAGAAATGCAAATTAATACTATATTGTGATTCCATTTTCACCTATAATTAAGCTATCAAAAATTATAAAAGCTTGACGAACTCTTGAAGAAGAAAAGCATAGTGAAGCCAGTGAAAGAATAAATTGGTATAACCACTATGAGGGGCAGTTTATTAACATTTACTTAAAATACAAATATATACACTCCTTGAAAAAGTACAATGGCTAAGAATATAGACTTTAAAGCTACGTTGGTTGGCACTGCCACCTGCTAGCTCTCTGACCTGAGGTAGGTTGGTTAACCTCTCTGTGCCTCAGTCTCCTCATCCTGAAAATGGATAATGATAAGAAAATGGAAAATGACAAGAAATAAGATAAAATAAAATGGAGTTGATAACAGTACTTTCCTTTCAGGATTATTAAAAAGATTAAACAAATGGGTTAATGTATGTTAAGTCCAGAGGGTCAGAGACAGACACAGAGATCCTGCTCATCCTCTTGGCATATCAGAAACTTCCTCTTCCTCCTGCCCTGTCACCACCCTTCCTTTGTTTTTTTCCCCCTTACCCACTGACCTGGGGACCTGATATATTTGAGCAGTTGTGCCAAAAGGAGGAGATGTTGCAATGGAGGAAAATTTAAAAGGTACAAGGACCAGAAGCCCTATCCGCAAAAAAGCACCCTTCGGCCTCCTCTATCCACCCTCGCCTGGGATTCTAGAGAATCTTCTGGCTCTAACTGCACAAAGACCCACAGGGAGTAGAGATCCCAAGAGCCCTCAATACTTGCCTCAGAGTGACAGGTGACCCATCCAGCCACTTCCAGTCCCCTTCATGGTCCCTGTCATTCAGCCCCAGCCAGTATACCCGTGGAGAGCCATGAGCCTTAGCCACAAAGTTCTGCAAGTACAAACTCCATTCAGCCATCAATTTAATTACATCAAATATAAGTAGTCTAAAAACACCAATGAAGAGCTAGAAATTGTCAGACTGAATTTAAAAAACAAGATCCAACTATATTCTGTCTACAAGAAATCCACTTGAAAATAATGACACAGATAAAATAAAATGATGGGGAAAGATAAACCATGCAAACATCTGGGCTCAAATCCCAGCTCTGACACTCGCTAGTGGTAAGTGACCACAGGCAAGTTTCTTAAATGTACTGTGCCTCAGTTTCCTCATCTGTAAAGTATAAATAATATGTACTATGTACAGAGCATTTTGCTCTCTAACCGTGGTAGCCTCAAATCATTGCAATTGCTCACAAAATGCCAATTCTCCTCCACAGGTGGAACTATTTCCCTACCACCTAAAAGCATAGGAGGACCCATGTGACTTGCTTTGTGAGTACAAGTAAGTGGAAGCTTTCAGAGTTGCCTCTTCCATTTTCATCATTGAGCTATGGGGACTGTCTGTTACTTTAGCATAACATAACCTCTCCTGACTCACACATTAACCTACAGGGTTGTAACTATGTTAATGTAAGATATAAGATGTTTGGAATAGAGCCTGGAGAATAGAAAGTGCTAAGAGATAGCCATTATTATATCTCCAGGTTAGAGAAAAAACTGAGACTTAGCATAAGAAACACAAAAAGGATTTAAACTCAAGTAGGGCATGTCCTCACAACCTTGTTATTAAAAAAAAAGTCTTAGTGGCTCAAAAGCAATTCCAATTTCTCTCCATCCAGACCAGGGAAGGATATGTGAATCCCACTGATTCTCAAGGGCTTGGAATGGATAGATTACCTGTTCAGCAAAGCTACTGATGATGACCAAGTGAGAATAATTCTCCTGGCAGAACTTCCGTGCTTCATCCCATGACTTGGTGGTTGGGGAGAAGTAGTAACACTTTCCTTCAAAAGGGACCCAACCCTCCGGGCAGATGACCCTGGTACAATCTGGAGACAGAACAGAATGCTGTCAGAATGGCCCCAGAGCCAGGGTCATGTACATGGTGTGCCATATAGAGTTGTGCAGGCTGTGTACTGCTCAACTCCAGGTAGCACCATTCAGATAGACTGCAGTGTGAATCACCCCCATGGATTTGTGCAATGTGCCAGCTCTGTCATGCCCCCCATCTCAGGGCAGTTCCCCAAGTCCCACTCACCTAATAACCCCCGAAGTTCTCGGAGGGACTGGTTGGTGTTAGTTCTTATGTGGTCAATGTCTTTCTTCAGGCCAGCTATCCCTGCCATGCCAGTCACTGTTAGCAAAGATAGGCTGGAAGGTTAGAAACCCAAATCCCCATCTACCCACCCACCTACCAATGACTGCAAACACCCAAGACAGAAGCAAGATTGGTGCTCCCCACTGCACCCTCTTTCTAGTAAGTGGTGCTAGAACTCAAAATGACATGTGCAGTGCCTAGAGAGGGTCCTAGAGTGGCTCAGGGTCCTAGAGTGGTCCTAGATCAATGCCTAGGAGGCATTGATCTCTGGGAGTTGGGGAAGAGTGGAGATGGTGGACTTCCTGGAGGAGGTGGGTTTTGAAGGAAGATGGTGACTCAGTATCTGCGAACGGAAGAGGGAGGCTCCACAGGCAGGGGCTGCCTTGGAAGCCAAGGTACAGAGGCAAGTGTGTTGGGGAAGGCTGCTGTGGTAGAGATCAAGGTGAACCTCATGGAGCTAAAGCTCAAAATAGGGTGAGGTCCAATGTCCAGGTCCTTGAATGCTAAGCCAAGAGTTTCGTGTTGGACTCTGGGCAGTGAGAAGCCATCACTAGGTTTTGGGCAGAACAGTGGCTTGATCTGAGATGTGCAGAGAAAGCATGCACATAGAATGGAACAATTTTCAGACTTCAACAAACATGGTGAAGGCCGTGTCAACCCAGAAGACTTTGCTACAACTAATGTGTGTATTCTCCCTACTCCCACACAAACATGCCCTCTTCCAGCTTGACACCCTTCCCTCTTACTCACTGCCATTCCCATCCATCTCCAGGTCTAGTCGCTTTTACCTCCTAAAACTTTCTGCTCCACCCACTTCTCTCCATCCTCATGGCCACAACTCTCATTCAAGCCACCATCACCTCTCACCTGTTCAACTGCACCATCCTCCTCCCTTGTACTTATGATGTTGCCTCCTACCACTGGGCCTTTGCATATACCTGAAACCCTCAACATCTCACTTGATTAATTTTTTCTCTTCTCTCACTCAACCATAGCACTCTTTCCCTAGAGAAGCCCTTATTGAACCTCCCAAATATAAGGTCAAGATCCCTAAGTATATTTTTTTAATAGAATGATTTTCCTTTGGACAATTCATTGAGATTTCAAATTTTATACTCATTTGAGTGATAATTTGGCAAATGGTTCTCAATACCTGACTGTGCTGTCCAACAGAAATAAAATATAAACCACACACATAATTTTAAATGTTCTAATGGCCATGTTTTTAAAGAATCAGGCAAAATTAATTTGAATGTTATTTCTTTACTTATCCCAATATATCCAAAGTATAATTTCAATGAGTAATCAATATTAAAGATTCTTGTTATTGTGATCCGAAGGGGCACGTGCACCCGAATGTTTATAGCAGCAATGTCTACAAATAGCCAAACTATGGAAAGAACCTAGATGTCCATCAACAGACGAATGGATAAAGAAGATGTGGTATATATACACAATGGAATACTATGCAGCCATCAAAAGAAATGAAATCTTGCCATTTGCGACGACGTGGATGGAACTAGAGGGTATCATGCTTAGCGAAATAAGTCAATCAGAGAAAGACAACTATTATATGATCTCCCTGATATGAGGGAGAGGAGATGCAACATGGGGGGTTAAGGGGGTAGGAGAAGAGTAAATGAAATAAGATGGGATTGGGAGGGAGACAAACCATAAGTGACTCTTAATCTCACAAAACAAACTGAGGGTTAATGGGGGGAGGGGAGTTGGGGGGGTGGGATTATGGACATTAGGGAGGGTGTGTGCTATGGTGAGTGCTGTGAAGTGTGTAAACCTGGCGATTCACAGACCTGTACCCCTGGGGATAAAAATATATTATATGTTTATAAAAAATAAAATTAAAAAAAAAAAGTATCCCCCTATTAGTTTTCTCCTGTAAAATCTCTTGAGGACATTGCAATGAAAAGTTGAAGGGTCCAAAAAATAATAATAAAATAAAAGCAATAGCTTTAAAAAAAAAATTCTTGTTATTAATATTGTTAAGATATCTTACATTTTTTTGTAGCAAGTCTTTGACATTGGTGTGTATTTCACAATTACAGCACATCTCAGTTCAGAATGACTGCACTGCAAGAGCTCAATAGCCAGTGACTCAAGACTAATGGCCACTATATTGGATGGTGGAGGTCTAGACTCACATGCACAAACACACACACACACACACACACACACACACACTCCACAAGAACAGGAAGTGTGCCTGAGGTGTTCACTACCCTACCTATGCCCCAAAACCTAACACAAGTCTTGGCAAAGATGGGATTGGAAGTGGTCTTGGAGTTGGGTTTGAGGGCTCACATTGAGTGTTCAATATGCGTGGGATGAAGGGACAATTGGAACCACTTACCATTTGTTTGCCATGCCATCTGCTGAAAGGTTAATATCTTCAGCTCTTCCACCAACTCCTGGTCTATGAGGAAGAATACATCTTGAGCTCAAGTCCTCCCATGACCAATGCTCAGTTTCTCCCCATGCCCCATCCTCTTCCTACTCACACTTAATCAGAGTCACAGCCAGACCAGTGCAGCCCAGGACCAGGGACACCACCACCAGCAGGCACAGGTGCACCACCAGTCTCTCCTCCTGATAGCATCCAGGACACCTGGACTTCTGACTGAGCTGGGACACTGGAGTTACTGGGGGACGGGGATGGGGACAAAGAGACCAGTATTAGTGCTTCAGAGAGTGAGGAAGAGACACTTGAGCCTCTCTCCAAAAGCAGAGAGACAGAGATCCATGGTCATGACTGTATCACCAGATGGGGTCAGCAAGAGAGCGTCAGGGGAAAAGAACCATGAAGAAGCCCAGAAGAGCACTTACTGTGCTCCGGGGCCACCCCTTCCCCAAATGTAGCCCCTCCCCATCTCCAAATGAAGCCACATCTCCATTCCTATCTCCACTTCCAAATCCAGCACCATCACCATAACCTCACACAACTACAACCTAACCTAGAACACTAAAGAGAACTTACTGTGTGCCAAGCAACCTGCCACATCCTTGTTATCTTATTGGATCCTCTCCCTTATGACACAGATGTAATTATTATTGCCAGTTTGCAAATAAGTAACCTGAGGGCTTGCAGAGGTCATGCATGACTTGGACCCAGTACTGCTTCAAACATTTATGATGCATTTCTTATACTCTTCGGCAGCCCCTGCCCAAGCTGCTCCCCATTCTAGGACCTTCGCATCAGAGGCAGAGAATGTTTCCCATACCTTATGCAAGTAGGAGGTGGGACCTAAAAATTATCAGCCAGGCACCCTGCATCCCTCAGGGTCTGGTCTAGACTCAGAGGGGAGGAGCTTCTGAAAGGACACATTTCTCTGCCCCCAGGGTCTCCCTCTGTGGCTAGAGGTCTGACTCAAGCATACATGCGACCATGAGAGGGAAGATAGGGATCCACAGGGAGGGCATGAGGACTTACTAGCTAGGGATGGCTGGAACGGAGGATGCTCCAGATTGACACCTGGGAGAAAGGGGGGAAAAGGTTGATTCAAAGTTGCTGGGGGAAAAAAGCTGCTGAAAGACTCTGTCTTCCAAGATCAACACCTCCCTCATCCCATCTGATTTGTTCTCTAATCAGAATTGGGGAACTGGAGGGAAGACTTCCAGGTGTCTCCTCTCAGGCTTCTTAAAAGGTCTTCCCACAGCTCACCCAGTTGAGGAGATGTTTGGGGGACAGGGGTGAGGTCCAGGCCTAGAACGGGTCAGAAAGACAATGGTTATGCAGACCAGGGCTTCATCCAGGTAAGCCAAAAGACCCCAGCCCTAGATTCTCACCTTTGATCTTTGGGGACTTGCAGGGAAGTGGGGGGTTGTCCGTTTTATTTCCTGGGGGGAGAGGGAAGAATGGTTGCTCAGGCCCAGAGCAGGACAAAGCCAGCACTGGGTCTCCTGTACCCCCAGCCCCAGCTCACCTGCCCTGGGAGGCCTGGGTGGAGCCATTGAATCTGCAGAAGAGAAGTTCAGGATTAGAGCTGGTATGAGGGTCGGAAACAGATCAGAGGCAGGGATGGAACCAGGACTGGGATGAAATGGAAAGCTAGGGATAGGGTTGAGCATAAGAATGGAATTGAGGGTAGGGATGGGGACAGAGTGACCAACCATCCTGGATCATCCAGGACTTGCCCAGTTTTAAAACTGGAAGTCCCACATCCCAGGAAATCACTCAGTCCTGGGCAAACTGGGACAATTGTTTACCCTAAGTTAAAGACAGGTGAGTTTGAGCTAGTGTTGGAGTCAAGGCTGTGGTTGGGATAAGAATGGGGTTGAAGATGGGTTGAGGACAGTGATGGACACGGCAGTAGGGTTGTGAGTCAGGATGTGATGGAGATAAAGATTGGGACTGGAGTTGCATTGCACTGAGGTAGGGGGAAGAAGTTACAGTTAGGTTTTAGTTCTGCTGGAGTAGGGTGATGACTTTGGATTTGGAAATAAAGATGGGGTAGAGATTGGGCTGCAATTAGAGATGGGGAGGAGGCTAACTTTGGGGAAGGAGTACTACTGATGGTCAGATGGTGAAGTCATCTTGGTGGTGGGTTTAAGAACTGTACTGGTACCAAGTGGGACCCGGGAGACAGACAAACAGCCAAGTGAGTTCACCTCCTCCCTCCGTCTGAGCCCCATGGTGCCTAGGGACCTCCCAGGTTGGTCTGACTCTGGATTAAGAAGTGGAGGATGCAGCACCCCACCCCACATGGAATGGCCCCTCTTCAAGGACACCAGCACAGCACAGTCAGCCCTCAGAGGCCCTAGTGGGATTTGGCTCAGGGAAACCACAAAGCCTTCACTTTTTTTTTTTTAAAAGCCTTCATTTTTATACCCACTTAATCAGATTCTTGTTGAGTCCCGGGCCAGGTATGAAGCACCCAAGTCTAAGATCTAGGTCAATCTGGGCCCAGAACGTGAATGCAAGGATGCTGGGGAGCCACTGGCCCACTCACAGTTTTATGAAACACCAGGTTTCATGTCTCAGGACCTTTACAACCCACCAGTTCTCTACTGGACATCTCTTCCTAACAAACTCCAACTCATACCTCAAGTCCCACTCCAATAGCCCCTCCTCTGAGGCCAATCCCCCCACCACTCAATTCCCCCTGGAGATTTCCCCATTCTCTTTGTCCCTCCCTTCTCAAACCTGCTCGCCTGAGGCTGTGCCCAGAACTGCCTCTCCCCTCAAACAGAGAGATCCTCAAGGGCAGCCGAAGACACAGATACTCCCACCAACATAGTGCCTGGCATAAGCTGGGTACACAGGAGGCTCACTGTGTGTCCATAATGTCCAGCTAACATCCCCTGGGGACCCTGATTTCCCCAGGCTACGAAACAAACATTCCTTCACCTGGCCTCAGAGAAGTCATCTTACCTGGCTTAGGAGGAAGGTCCTTGTAGGGTGGCGCCATATTCTCATAGTCATCACCATCATCCTCCTCCTTCTCTCTGGTCCCTTCCAGAGGAAAAGCAGGTGAGAGTCCAGCCCATTCCCTCCTCTGTCCCTCAGGCCCCCGTTTCCAGCCACAGGGTGGGGAATACTGTAATCTGGGTCCCAATCATCCCTGACCCCCAGCTCAAGCCTGGCCAGGGCCATACCTGGCAGGTACTGGTCCCCAGAGTTGGTATACATGTACATGGCTGCAGCTAACACAGGATCCTTAGAGGCAGAGCCAGGGCTGGACAGCTTCTGCCTCCTATGCCTCCTGCTCAGGTGCCTGGGGCTTCTCTCAGTTCTCTTTTCCATCAAAAGTCAAGTACATGCAAATCCACCTTAAGGGGAACCACCCAAACCACACACACACACACACACACACACACACACTCACACACCTTTTTCCCAGTTTGGATTCATGCACAGATGTGACGATGACAGCAACCCTTGCATTCGAGCACCAGGCCATGGGTGGAAAAGATGGATAAGCTCCTTCCTTCATAGAACTTTCCATCAAGACAAGACAGACACTGAACTAGCCTAAACATAGAAATAAACAAATACGGTTTGGTTTTTTATTTTATTTCCAGCAGTCACTAAGCATTATTTAAAAATAAAATGGAGTAATGGGATAAGATAGGGGCCAATGTAGAGATATAAAGAAGATACAAAGAGGTCTCCTGGAAGTGACATTTGCAACAAAATGTTGACGTGATAGGTGCTAAGTACTCCCTCATTCCACAGTGAGGTCAGAGGACGCTGGCTCGGTTCTCTCTGACTGCGTAAGGACAGCAAGCACGTATTATCTCACAGTTTCTGTGGCTTGGAGTTCAAGAATAGCTTGTCTGCGTGGTTCTGCCTCGGGACCTCTCATATGCAGTCAAGAGGCTCCCTGGAGCTGGGGTCTCTGACGGCTGGGCTCTGGCTGAAGAATCTGCTTCCAAGATGAAGTGCTCTCCAGAGGGCTGATTGAGCATCCCCCACAGTGTGGCAGAGGCCAAGATGGACGCCACTGAGCCCTTTTATGATTTAGCCACCCAAGTCACAAACTATATCCTCTACTATTCTTTTCACATGGACCAGCTCAGAGTCATGGCGGGAGACAGCACAAGGGTGTTAACAACAGGATGTAAGGATCACTGGGGGCTGGTCACCACTGTCATATACACAGAACTTGCAAAGGCAAGTATTTCACCCTGAGCTTGACATTGACTGGAAGTTATTTAAAAAGTGAAAATTAAAGACAAAAGTCTGTTCACCCCATGGGTAAAGCAAGGGATGAGGTTTTGACTCATATCTAAAACAGTAAGAAGCAAAAGCATGGACTTGCGGGGGAAGGTCTGCAAGAAGAGTGGCTGCTTCTTTGGGTTCAGCACGGATGTGGGAGTTTCCTGTGAGCCAAGTGAAGGCGGTAGAATAACCAGGCTGGAGCCATTTGGAGAACTATTCCCAAGAGGGAGCCTGCCTGTGCTTCTCCAGAGGACCGCCATCAGCCTTTGGGGCCAGCAGCCTTATGATCATGCATCAGTCCTCTCTTCTCTCATTCCATGACTCTGGCAAATTGAATTTTTAGAAGATGGCAGCAGGGGCACCTGGATGGCTCAGTTGTTAAGCCTCTGCCTTTGGCTCAGGTCATGATATCAGGGTCCTGGGATCAAATCCGGCATCAGGCTCCTTGCTCAGCGGGAAGCCTGCTTCTCCCTCTCCTACTCCACCTGCTTGTGTTCCCTCTCTCGCTGTGTCCTCTCTCAAATAAATAAATAAAATCTTTTTAAAAGAAAGAAGAAGAAGGCTGCAACAGTATCTCTTTGCACTACATGTTCTTATGCAATGTGGCCTTGCCACTCTGTCAAGAAGTAGAGTCCAGGGACTACTGTCACTTGGGCACCCAACTCCTGATCTCAGCTTAGGTCTGTGATCTCACAGTTCTGAGTTCAGGTCCCACATTGGGCTCCATGTTGGGTGTACAACCTACTTTAAAAAAATTTTTTTTTAATTAAAAGAAGTAGAGTCCTGTTCTCCCCGCCTTGAATCTGGGATGATTTTAGTGATTCTCTTATAACCAACAGAATGTAGTGGAAGTGATAGCTGGCATGCAGCCTCCACCTAGCTGTCAGAACACACACTCCTTGCCACCATGTTGTGAGGAAGCCCAAGCCACATAAAGGGAACCCACTCAACAGTCCCGGCTGAGGCCAGACTTCAAGTCATCCCAGCCTAGGTGCCAGGCATATAGTGAAGGCACCTCCTGATGTTTCCAGGCCTCAGGACAGTAGAGTCACCTCCAGCCCACTGATTCTTCCCGTCTGAGGACCCAGAACATTATGGAGCAGAAATCAGCTCTCCTATAGAAACTGTGAGAATACTGAATGTAAGGACCTATTTAGCCAGAGCAACTCCATCTTGGTTAAAAGCCATTTTGTTGTTTGTGCAGTAAAACTTAAACTGACCCTGCCCCCCTCCCCCCAGAGAAACTTACTTTCCCCCCAGGAAAACCAGTAAAATATGGTCAGCTAGTTCCTAATAACAGAGCCCAGAATACAAGGCCAGGTCGGACAGTTCTTGATAACAGAGCCCAGAATACAAGGACGAGTCCGGCCAGGTGGAGACATCCAATCAGTAAGAAACACACATACTTTTTCCCTAACCACCAAAGAACGTAAACCCCGCCATTTGGGCGCCAACCTTGAGCACCAGTTCTGACCAGAGTAATAGGTTAGGTCAAACAGCTACTATAGGGTCAATTGTAATTCAATTGGCCACCTGCGTGTGACCTAACATGACTACAATCTCATTGGCCACCTATGTGTTGGCCAGACTTTTGCTCTATAAAAGATAGTCTGTAAGATGGGGAGGGGTCGCCCTCTTCGGAGGCGGCCCTGACGGGTCAGTCAGTCAATTCTTGAGCCTGTGAGCTGGGGGTGGTCGCTCTTTTCAGAGACGGCCCTGGCCGGTCAGTCGGACTTCTAATGCTTAGCATAAAATAGAGCTTTGCATAACTTTCACCTTGTTTCAGTCTTGTTCCCCTGATCAATCAGTCTGACTTCTAATACCATAAAATAAAGCTTTAAATAACTTTCACTTTGTCTTAGTCTCGTTTCGTTTAATAACGGGCCTAACACTGAAGTGATTTTTTTTTTTTTTTTGCCACTAAGTTTGGGGTGATTTGTTTGATAGCCTAGATATTGGAAGTCTGGCAAATCTGTTAGAAATTCTATCTTCATGATATACCCAACATCTGAGCCAGGCTCACCTCCAATCTGACCTTCAGCAGCTTTCACTGGGATTACAATAATAGCCTCCACCTGGTCTGCCTGCTTCTGCCTTCTTCCACATAGCGGGACCCACAGAAGCAGACAGGTGGTCGCCAGAGGCTGAGGAAGAGAAAATTGGGTAGATGTTGGTTAAGGGGCATAAAGTTTCAGTTCTGTAAGATGAATAAATTCTGGAGGATTGGTGTACAAGAATGTGTACTGTGTACTCGAAATTCACTGTAAGGGTAGATCTTGAATCTTCTACGAAAAAGAAAGAGAAAGAAAGAAAGGAAGGAAGAAAGGAAGGAAGGAAGGAAGGAAGGAAAGAAAGGAAAGGGAAAAGAAAGAACAAATGAACTATCAGGCAATGGATATGTTGATAGCCCCATTGTGGGGAATGTTTCACAATGTACATGTGTATCAGATCATCAGTTTGTACATTGTGAAATATTCCCCACACAAATTTCCTGGCCCCCAGCCAGGAAACACCAGAAGCCCTGGAAGCAGCCACATCCTTTCAGTGTCTGCCTCTGTGGTCAACCTGCTTCTCCCTGTGTGTGCCTGTGTCTCAAGCCTCTCTCTCCTTTCTCTGAAGTTTTATACCACACTGGTGGCTTTGAAGATGGAGGAAGGGGCCACAAGCCAAGGAATGCATCTCTAGAAGCTTGAAAAGGCAAGAAAACAGGTTCTCCCACTAGATCCTCTGAGGGAATGTGGCCTTTCTGATGCCTGGTTTCAGCCCCATCAAACAATTTGAACTTCTGACCTCAAGAACTATCAAAGAGTCCATTACTGTTGTATAACCACTAAATTTATGGTGATTTGTGATGGTAACCACAGGAAACTATTCCATACTGCAAGGGGCGAGACCCCAATTCCCCCTCCAAGGGGCTTTCCACTAAAAGTAAATCACAATCACTTTTAGTGATTCATAATGGGCTGAGCAACATGGAAATACCATCAAGACCGTATACACATTAGAATATTAGGCTGAGCTAATATTCTGTTCTGTTGTTCTGCTGCTCAGAACAAGAGCAACTTAAAATAGAATTTCTTGCCTCACAGATCAATATAAGCAACCCACAGTCTCCACGAGCAGGAAGTCTTCACCAGCACATGAGGAAGGAGAGTGACATAGCCCTTGTTGAGGTTGGGGGATGGCGGGTGGCGACAGACCAGCCTCCCTCTGCACAGAAAGCTCACCCCAGGGGCTGGGCTTTCCCCTGTTAACCCTGCATGATGTCACGTGCAGAACCTCCCCAGCCTGCCTGAGGCGTAGATGCAGCCGTTCCCATTCTACAGATGGAGAAATGGAGATATCTGAGAAAGAAGGAGCCTGTCTGCTAACATACATAGGACCATCAGGCTCCAGATGAATGGGGGGGGGGGGAGAGGGGAGGGAGAGGATGGAGGTGGGGTTATACCAGCCAAGTAGACTGATAGCATCTCTGTCCATCAAGGGCGCCCCTTGAGGTGAGCGGGCCCAGGGCAAGGAAGTGCAGTGATGGCTGGATGGTCTCACTGTGAGGGGGTAATGACCACAGCCAAGGCCATCCTTCAGGACCTGCCACATAGTAGGTACTCAGGAACTAGCAGAGCAATCCAGTCCCATCAACTAGATATAACGTAAGGTCATGGGTCCAGGCGGACCCCAGCTCTGCCCCATTCTTGCTGTGTGACCTCAGGGGAGTAGAACAAGATCTCTGAGCAAAGGTCGTCTGATATGTCCAATGGGGAGTGGGGATTCAGTTGTGCATTCATCCATTCTACAGATTGTATTGACAACCTACTATGTGTTAAGCTCTGTTCTAGGTAGCAGGGATACAGTGCTGAACAAAACAAAACAAAACAAAAAATCCCTTGCAATAAAAAGGAAAATCACAGAATGGAAATCTTACTAGGCATGTTCTCAGACTAGAACCAAATTAAATTAGAAATCACAGAATGACATCTGGAAAATCCACAGGTATTTGGAAATTAAATAACACCCACAGATCAAAGAGGAAGTCAAAAATTAAAAATATTTTTAATTGGGGGCTCCTGGCTGGCTCAGTCAGTCGAGCCTCTGACTCTTGATTTCAGTAAGGTCATGATCTCAGGGTCATGAGATACAGCCTCGTGTCAGGTTTCGTGGTGGGCAATGGAGCCTGGTTAAGATTGTCTCTCTCCTTCACCCTCTGCCTCTTCCCCCCACTCATGTGCTCAATCTCTCTCTTTCTCTCTCTCTCTAAAAAACATATGTTTTTAATTGAATGAAAGTGAAGGCGTACCATATCAAAATATGTGGGTGCAGCAAAAGTCATGTTAATGAGGAAATATAGGACACTAAGTCCTTATGTTTAAGCACGTGATCGAGTATATTTGAAAACTGCTAAGAGTCCTTTTGTTGTTGTTTTCAAGTAACACTCTTAGAAACATCTGTTTTTACATGTGTCTTTAGACAGTTCTCTACATTTATTACAGAATTGCCTACACATCCATTCACTAACACGGTTCACAACTGACCAAATAGGGAACACTCATAAAAACACATCTTTTCCCAAAAAAAAAAAAAAAAAAAAAAAAAAACCAACACAAAAAAAATGCATTAAATGGCCCGTAGTGGATACAGTGGTGAGAAAAAAAAAAAAAAAAACACACAAAACATATCTTTTCCCATGTGTCCTTAAATACATCTCTCCATGAATTACAGAATGGTCAGTACATGCATTGGCCAATGTGATGCTCCTTCTGTTCTCCCTGAACCGTTAACACTTCCAGAACCATCTTTTCGCATGTGTCTATAAACATTTCCTGACATGCATTACAGGATGTATGCCCAACTCATGCTCTGAAATAAGTCTGTGTTCAGAGACTAGATCTTAAAAATTCTCATC
Source organism: Enhydra lutris kenyoni (assembly GCF_002288905.1). Classification (NCBI taxonomy): domain Eukaryota; kingdom Metazoa; phylum Chordata; class Mammalia; order Carnivora; family Mustelidae; genus Enhydra; species Enhydra lutris. The sequence goes on from NW_019154176.1 coordinate 421,309, forward strand.
CCAAGGGGAAAAAAAAAAAAAAAAAAAACATTGTAACTCTGCGTGGATGTTAACGACACTTACTGTTAATTGCATATTTGCAATACAGACATGTGTGGAATCATTATGTTGTGCACCTGAAACTAATATAATGTCATATGTCATTTACAACTCGGTTTTTTAAAAAAGAAGGAAAAGGTGATCTAGAGAAGCCTGACAGTTGAAATAGACGGGGGGGTGCCATGGTGGCTCAGTTGATCAAGCATCTGTCTTCGGCTCAGGTAATGATCCCAGGGTCCTGGGATCGAGCTGTGTGACTGGCTCATAGTGGGGAGCCTGCTTCTCCTTCTGCCCCTCCCCACCCCCGCTCATGCACTCACTCTCTCTCTCTTTTATGCTCTTTCTCTCTCAAATAAATAAATAAAATCTTAAAAACAAAGGAAGGAAGGAAGGAAGGAAGAAAGAAATAGACTGAAGAGGTAGAGGAAGGCCATGAATAATATGTGGCTATCTGGAGGAAGGGCATTCCAGGCAATGCAAAGGCCCTGAGGACAGCAAATTCCTGGGGTGTCTGAAAAACAGGAAATGTCTCCTTCTCCATGAGACTTTCTAAAACAACCAGCCCATAAACTCCATTCATTATAATACTCCTTAATAGTTATTACCATCTGCCATTCCATATATCTCATTTCTTTATCTTGTCTATTGCCTGTCTTCCCCCCCATTAGCAGCTCGGCTCCACTGCCTGGCACCAAGTAGGTGTCAAATGGGTGTTTGTGGAATGAATGAGTAACTGTCCAGCCTGCCAAGCTCTAACTAAGGCCACCCACAAGGCGAAGCCCCCCAGGCTCACTCATCCCTCCAACACCAACCAGCCAACCTCAATACAGGCAGCTATCACCCCAAGACAGCTCCCAGGCTAGGTTAGAGGCACTGTCCTGTCTGCCCTATAGGCAGATTAAGGCCTTCCCCAGGGGCTTTCTAGGTCTTCCTGACCTTATTTTTTCCTCCTCCCCCCTGAACTGAATTACCCAGAGCTTCCGATCTCCCATCCAGCAGACCGTGGTAAAGCGCAGATGCCACCCAGAATTTCCTTCTCCGCCCCCAGTCCCACTTGGGCCTCTGAGGCTGTTCTGCTCACAAAATGTTAACACGGCACCTGCCTGGGGGCAGGCCATATGGGGCCAGAGAGGAGGGCGAGGGAGGGAGGAAGGACGGGTGGGGAAGTTGTGAGCAGCGAAGCAGGGTACGTAGCGGGTGTGGGCAGGGGACACCGGAAAGTCTCCTTGTCAAATGATTGGTAGAGAAAAAAAAGGAAGGTTGAGTGGCACAGGTGACCAAGGCCCAGCCCCCTCCTCCACCCTGGCACAAACTGCCTAAAACCACCCTCACCCTCTTAGTTAGAGCTTGGCAGACTGGACAGTTACTCATTCATTCCACAATATCATCTCCTCCAGGTCCCAACTCTGAGTATGGACAGGACAGACTGAGGCAATGGAGGGAGTCCAGGGACCTCAGGACAAAATGGGCCACGTCCTGCCACCCACCCAGAATCATCCGTGGCTTGGACCCCTTCAGCTTCTACCAAAATGACTGGTCCCAGGAGTATCTTGCTGTCTTGGTTGCCCTTCATGAACCTGAAAAAAAGGGGGGGGGGGGCGCGCCTGGGTGGCTCAGTGGGTTAAGCCTCTGCCTTCGGCTCAGTTCATGATCCTAGGATCCTGGGATTGAGCCCCACACGGGGCTCTCTGCTCAGCGGGGAGCCTGCTCCCCTCCTCTCTCTCTGCCTGCCTCTCTGCCTACTTGTGATTTCTGTCAAATAAATAAATAAAATCTTAAAAAAAAAAACAGCCAGTTATTTCACAAGCAACGTGAGTGTGTTTGGGAATAGCAGAGAATTGCAACCTAAGATGAGAAGGCTGTGGTCAAACCATAGGCAAGTCCAGAGAACCAAGTTGAAAACCACCCCTTTATAAAGGAAAGAGGGAGTTGGGAGGGCTGTTATGAACAAAACTCCACTGGAGGGGCACGTGCACCCCAGTGTTTATAGCAGCGATGTCCACAATAGCCAAGCTATGGAAAGAGCCCAGATGTCCATTGACAGATGAATGGATAAAGATGTGTTATATCTATACAATGAAATATTACGTAGCCATCAAAAAATTGAAATCTTGCCATTTGCAACGACGTGGATAGAACTAGAGGGTATTATAAGTCAATCAGAGAAAGACAATTATCATACGATCTCACTGATATGCAGAATTTAAGAAATAAGACAGAAGATCATAGGGGAAGGGAAGGAAAAATGAAACAAGACAAAGCCAGAGAGGGAGACAAACCATAAGAGACTCTTAATCTCATGAAACAAACTATAGGTTGCTGGAGGGGAGGGGAGAGGGGATGGAGTAGCTGGGTGATGGACATTGGGGAGGGTATGTGTTGTGGCAAGTGCTGTGTGTTGTGTAAGACTGATGAATCACAGACCTGTACCCCTGAAACAAATAATACATTATATGTCAAATTTTTAAAAAGTCCACTGGAATGAAATGGGAGTTCCAAGTAGTAGTAGCTTCTCAGTGGCTGAGTTGTGACTGTGCTTCCCTGTCTGGGCTGTTGCCTCCACCCAGATGGGGTGGTAAATGCAAGATACCTCTTTTCCAGTATGGTCTGCAATTGACCAAGGATGGTAGGACATGAGAGCTCCCCCTGCTGGCCTCCCCACTTCATTTTATTCAGTCTCATACCTTTTAGTTAGAATGCAACCTGGTCAAGAGTAAGAATAGCAAGCATGTGTTGGGCGCCTACTATATGCCAAGCAATGAGCGCTTTTCATGCAACCACCTAACTGACTCCCCCAAACCACTTCATTTATTCATTTATTCATTTGTTGACTTGATAAGTGCTTACAGAGCACTCACTTCGAGCCGGCTCCGTTCTAGGTGCAGGAATATGACGGTGAAGAAGACAAAATTCCCTGCTCCATGGAGTTGACATTCAAGAGGAGAGACCAACAGTAAACAATATAATCCAAAGGGATCTCAAGTTAGATGGGACTAGTATTATTGATCCCATTTTACAGATGAGTAAACTGAGTTTCCCAAGGTCATGCAAAGAAAGCAAGCTGGGATCATAATTTGCCCTCCTGGATCTCCTCCCAGCTCTGACCTCTGGGTAAGCAGCTGAAGCACAGAGAAAGGCGGGGAGGGGGGTGAGGAGAGACATCCAGAACAAGGCAGGGCTGCCTGGTACAGCTGTGCAGATCGTGCACTGCACAATTCCAGGAGTGTCATTCAGAAAGACTACAATGTGAATGCTGCCCCCTGGAGTCAGAAAGAGCACAAGAATTACAAATCTATGTCATGGTCTGGGGTCAGGTTCCAAGTAAGACCTGGAAAGAAAGTTTCATTCACCATTGGTCCATTCTCCATAAGGCGTTTTTTCCACTTAATATCTGTGGCCACTTCTCCGTGTCAGCATATGAAAATCTAACTCAGCAATTCTCCGAAGGGTGAACCCCAGATCAGCAACATGACCACAACCTGGAACTTGTTAGAAATGTAGATTCTGGGGCACCTGGGTGGCTCAGTCTGTTGAGCATCTGCCTTCAGTGGAGGTCATGATCCCAGAGTCCTGGAATTGAGCCCCACTTCGGGCTCCCTGCTTAGCAGGGCATCTGCTTCTCCCTCTCCCTCTGCCTATTGCTCCCCCACCTCTGCTCTCTCGCTCTCTCTCACTCTGTCAAATTAATAAATAAATAAAATCTTTTTTAAAAAAAGAAATGCAGATTCTGGGGCCCTACCTCATACCTCATGAGTCAGACACTTTCAGGCTGAGTCCAGTTTTTATTCCATATGAAATGGGGACCGAAGGGAGGGTTTTAGCCAAGGAATGACATGATCTAATTTCCTTTCTGACAGGTGCACCCAGCCCCGCCATGCACCCATTGAATGGTTTCTCTTTGTGTCCCCAGGCAGGTTTCCAAAGAGTAAAAAATTAATACACCATTTGTTACAGTTGAATATTGAGGCTAAGTAGTATCTGGTAGTACTAAACAACGTGCTATACTCTTAAATTTGCATATATGTAAGCCCTAATGTAACAAATGTGAAATGTAATACCAATTCTTTACAGTGGCAATTAGAGGGATAGTAGAATTGAGTCTTATTTTTACAAAAGTACCCAAAAGGACTTAAAATTTCAGCTTTAGGGGCCCAGGGGGAGGGGCCTCGGTCATTTGAGCGTCTGACTCTGGCTCAGCTCATGATCCAGCGTTCCTAGGATCAAACCCCTCGTAGGGCTCTCTCCTTAGAGAGAAAAGTCTGCTTCTCCCTCTCTCTCTGCCCCTCCCTATGCTTGTGCTCTCTTTTTCTCTCTCTCAGATAAATAAATAAAATCTTTTAAAATAAAATAAGGGACACCTGGGTAGCTCAGTCAGTTAAGCGTCTGCCTTCAGCTCAGGTCATGATCCCAGGGTTCTGGGATGGAGACTGAATCAGGCTCCTTGCTCAGTGGGGAGGCTGCTTTTCCCTCTGCAGTTGCTCCCCCTGCTTGTGCTCTCTTTCTCTAACAAATAAATAAGTAAAATTGCTTAAAAGTAAATAAATAAGTAATAAAAATAAAATTAAAATTTCAGCTTTAAATAGTTTTATTTATAACTTTGAGTGTTTAAATTAATCAATTAAAACATTTATTTTGAATAATTGTGTTGGGCTGGCAGAAAGAAAGGGCTACTTAAGATGGCGAAAGTTCCCGCCACAAAACCTGAGCTCGGACAGGAGAACAAAGACCCAAGCAGGAATCTGAGACACCACCACCACCACCCCACCACCCCCACCCCCCACCCCCGCTCCAGGCTCCAGTGGACCAATGGGACCCTGACAAGCAGGCGAAATATGCAAATAAGGGAAACTTGCCAAAAGACCCCTGAACTCCCCCTCGGGACCCCTTAAAAGCCCCCTTCTCCCTGCCTCGGGCGCGACTTCCCCCCGCTCTGCTTTCCAGAGTTGCGGAACCTCGCCCGAGGGTGCCCTCCTCCCGTCGCAGTTTTCCTGGCTCCCCTCCTCCTGAGCCCTGAAACTGGGACGGAGAGTGCCTTTAATAAATCTTGCCTTGTGCCACCTCGCCTGGTGTGTTTATCTCGCGGGAAAAACTTTACATTTGGTGCCGAAACCCGGGAGGGGATCGAGCCCCTGCCTCCGCACGGCGGCTCTCCTCTCCACCCTCGGACTGGGACTCCGCACTTCCTTCACTCCACTCTGAAAGTCCGCTGCCCTGAGTGTTCCCTGGCTCCTGACTCCTCCCCGAGGCGCCCTGCCCTAACCGCGGCCGCGTCAGGGCGAGCTCTCCTCTGCCACCAGGTGGCCCCATAGTTCCGAGGAATTGGGAGACGTCCTCATTCCACGGCAACTATTCTCCTGAACCGCAACTCAGCCCGCGGACAAGGGGACGCCTTCCTCCGCGTTTTGGGTTGATAGGGGAAGGAGCTATGGGAACCTCCTAGTCCAAATTCGACTCAAAAACTCCCTTGGGCTGTCTCCTGGCTAATCTCCGAACCTTGGGGTTAGACCAGGGCTTACAGAGGCGACGTCTTATCTACTATTGTACCGTTGCTTGGCCTAAGTATCAATTGGACAACCAATCGAAATGGCCTCCTGAGGGCACCTTCGACTATCAGGTGCTCATGGGCCTTGACAATCTCTGTAGGCGCCAAGGCAGATGGTCCGAAGCACCTTACATCCAGGCCTTTTGAACTCTAGCTCTAGACCCTCACTTTGTTCCGGTTGCTCAACTTCTCAAGTACTCCTTGCCCGCACCCCCCTTTCGGCCCCTCCGCCGTCCACTCCCAAGAATCTTGATTCCCCTTCCCTCTCCCCTCTCTCCGAACCCCCTGAAAACCTCTCCAGGCCCCCTGTAAGGTCCCCCCAACTGTCCCCCCCCCCTCCCTATGAGCCTACCATCCCCAGTCAACCAGCGCTCCCAGACCTCCCCCCCAAAGCTCTGAGCCGGAAACTCCCCCCCCCCCCCCCCCCCCCCCCCCTCCGCCCCCCGCCCGCCCCCCCCCCCCCCCCACCCCGCGCATATTCTGGCAGCTCCTGAGACTCCTACCTCAGAGCCAGAGCCTTCCCCGCCTTCTAACCCTCCTCCCTCTCCCCCCATCTCCGCTCGGACACGGTCCAGAAATCAGTCTCCAGACCTGGTCTGTCCCCCTGAGGGAGGTTGCAGGGGCTGAAGGGGTTGTTGGAGTCCATGCACCCTTCTCTTTGCAGGATCTCTCCCAAATAGAGAAGCGCTTGGGGTCCTTTTCGGCCAATCCTGATAACTATATCAAAGAATTCCAGTATCTAGCCCAAGCCTATGACCTCGCCTGGCATGATTTACATGTGGTCCAGACCACCACCCTCACCACAGAGGAGAGGGAACGCATCCAGGCTGCTGCCCGGGAGCACGCAGATCAGGTCCATCTCACGGATGCTGCCATGCCAGTTGGAGCCCAGGCGGTCCCAGCTGTAGAACCAGGTTGGGATTATCAGGATGGCCAAGATGGCCTCCCGCACCACGACCACATGGTCCAACGTCTCATAGCTGGCATGCGGGCAGCCTCTAATAAGGCCGTTAATTACGACAAGATTAGGAAGATTGTCCAGGCACCTGACGAAAACCCCGCCATGTTTCTTAACCGATTGTCGGAGGCTTGAACCCAGTACACTCGCTTGGACCCCGCCTCTCCTGCAGGGGCCACAGTACAGACTACTCATTTTATCTCTCAATCAGCACCGGATATATAGAGAAAGTTAAAAAAGGCTGAGGAGGGCCCTCAGACCCCCATTTCTGACTTGGTGAAAATGGCATTTAAGGTCTTTAATTCCCGTGAGGAGGTGGCTGAGCTTAAACGACAAGCCAGACTCCAGAAAAAGGTTCAGTTGCAGACCCAAGCCTTGGTAGCAGCCCTGCGGCCAGCGGGCTCCGGGAGCCAGCAGAGAGGGGCAACCAATCGCACCCCCCCACACCCGGGGCCTGTTTCAAATGGGGGGCCGAGGGACATTGGGCTCACCAGTGCCCCAATCCAAAGCCGCCAACTCGGCCTTGCCCTCAATGCCATTTGATGGGCTACTGGAAATCCGACTGCCCTAACCTTGGGGTATCTTCGGCGCCTCAATGTGGGGGAGCCCCCAAGACAGTAAGTCCAGCCTTTCAGCTGCTCGGATTGGAGGACGACTGACGAAGCCCAGACTAGGCCACCCCTCTCACCCAGGCTGAGCCCAGGGTCATGCTCCAGGTAGCGGGTAAGTCCATCTCCTTTCTGCTGGACACGGGGGCTACCTACTCTGTTCTGCCTTCCTATTAGGGACTTACTCGAACCTCACCAATTACTGTTATGGGGATCGATGGGACCTCCTCCAATCCTAGGGTGACCCTTCCCCTTACCTGTAGCCTGGATGGGTTCCCCTTCTTCCACTCGTTCCTAGTGATTCCTTCCCGCCTGGTCCCTCTACTGGGGAGGGACATTCTCCAGAAACTGAGGGCAACTATCTGCCTCTCCCCTTCCTCCCCTCCCTCCACCTCAAACCGTCTCATCCTACACCCCTCCACTCCCTCGACCCCTGCTCCAGATGACCTACCCACTGTAGATCCTCGGGTGTGGGACACCTCGGAGCCCATCATCGCTTCCCGCCTTACTCCGGTTAAAGTACGGCTTAAGGATAACTCCAGGTTTCCCTCTCGAGCTCAGTTTCCTATTTCCTTAGCCCACTGCTGGGGCCTGAAACCTATCATAGAACGGCTTAAACGTCAGGGACTCCTGATCCCCATCAGTTCCCCCTGTAACACCCCTATCCTCCCAGTACGCAAGCCCTCAGGGGCTTATCGACTGGTACAAGACCTTAGGCTTATCAATCAACGAGGCCGTGGTCCCCCTCCACCCAGTCGTTCCTAACCCCTACACCCTATTGTCTTGCGTTCCCCCAAACAGTACTGGACCTAAAGGATGCCTTTTTCACCGTCCCCTTGCACCCTGATTCCTATTTTCTTTTTGCCTTCACCTGGGAGGATCCTGACACGCACGCTTCTGGACAACTAACTTGGACTTTCCTACCCCAGGGGTTCAGGGACAGCCCCCACATTTTTGGCCAGGCCTTGACTATAGACTTACAGCAGTGCGTCCTTAAGGCCAGTACTCTACTACAATATGTGGATGACCTCCTCCTCTGTAGCCCCTCCCTCTTGGTCTCCCAAGACAACACCTCTGCCCTACTTAACTTCCTGGGGGCCAAGGGATATCGAGTCACCCCTTCTAAGGCCCAATTGTGTGCCCCTTCGGTTACCTATCTGAGCATACTTCTGACTCCCACTTCTAAGTCTCTTACCAGGGACCACATACGACTCCTCCAAGAACTCCAACCTCCCCAAACGGCAGATGAAATACTCTCTTTTCTTGGATTGGTTGGGTTCTTCAGACATTGGGTTCCAAATTTCTCTATCCTGGCCCGTCCTCTGTACCAGGTGACTAAAGAGACCCCCCAGGGTCCCCTAACTGATCCCACTTCGATCTGCCACTCATTCTCTAAACTAAGGGTCCGCCTAACCACCGGGCCAGTCTTAGCCCTACCCGATCTCTCTAAACCACTCCATCTCTACACTGATGAGCGCTCCGGCTCAGCCACTGGCCTCCTAACACAACTGGTGGGGCCTACGCATAAGGCTATAGCCTACCTGTCCAAGCAACTGGATGTCACCGCCCAGGGATGGCAGCCCTGCCTCAGGGCCCTAGCGGCAGCCGCTTCTCTTACAAAGGAGGCCCTCAAACTTACCTTAGGGCAGCCCATCGCGGTCTACTCTCCCCACCGACTCACGGGCCTCCTTAGCCACCGATCCCTGGCCCATCTGACTCCTTCTCGTCTCCAGCTATTCCATCTGCTATTCCTAGAAAACCCACATATCTCTCTCTCTACCTCCCCCCGCTTAAACCCCACAACTTTACTGCCTATACCCTCGCCCACCCCGGAACCCGTTCATTCCTGCCTACAACTTATAGAGGACCTCACTCCTCTCCATCCCGGTCTCTCTGATCAACCACTATCCAACCCTGACCACGTACTCTTCGTGGACGGCAGTTCCCTCCTGGCCTCAGATGGCCAAAGACACGCTGCTTACGCTGTGGTCACCACGGATGCGTTATTAGAGACGGCTCCCCTCCCCATCGGAACCACCTCCCAGAAGGCTGAACTTGTAGCTCTCACCAGGGCATTACACTTGTCGAAGGGACAACGAGTCACCATTTACACTGACTCAAAATATGCCTACCTCATAACTCACACACACTCTACTCTTTGGCAAGAACGGGGGTTCCTAACGACCAAGGGCACCCCTATAGCTAATGGACCCCTCATTGCCAAGTTGCTTGAGGCCCTTAGTCTGCCCGCTGATGAGGGCACCAAATGGCCAAGGATCTGGTCTCCCAAGGTAACAACAGGGCAGACTCAGTGGCCAGACAAATGGCCCTAAATACCCCTGCGTCTCCTATCCTCTTTCTTAACACCCCTCACCAGCCTTCCTACTCTACAAAGGAAACACAAGCCCTCCAGGCGCGGGGAGGAAAGATTGGAGATAAGGGGTGGATCTACATTCAGGACAGGATTGCCCTGCCAGGCAATCTAGTGTGGCACACCTTAATTACTGACATCCACCGATCCCTCCATTTTGGCCCTAAGGCTCTTCATCAATTTCTTCAGCCATTGTTCTATCATCCTTCCTTATCTAAGGTAATCGAAGTTGTCCATAGGGCTTGTAAAACCTGTTCAGCCGTGAATTCACAAGAAGGAATCCGCAGACCAGGGCCTAACCATCAGCTCTGAGGTCATTAGCCAGGGGAAGACTGGCAACTGGACTTCACTCACACGCCTCGCCATAAAACCTTTTGCTACCTATTAACCTTGGTTGATACATTCACAGGCTGGATCGAGGCATACCCCACGGCCGGGGAGACAGCGGACGTGGTGGCTACAATACTCATCGAGCACATCATCCCGAGGTTCAGATTGCCCCGGACCCTCCAGTCAGACAACGGACCCGCCTTCATCTCCAGTGTAACCCAACAGGTAGCTGAGAGCCTCACATAACCTGGAAACTTCACATCCCATACCACCCACAGTCATCGGGTAAGGTAGAAAAGGCCAACGGGCTGCTCAAAGCCCAACTCACCAAACTTACCCTAGAGACCCGCCTTTCCTGGCCCACACTTCTGCCCCTGGCTCTCACCAGACTCCAGGCTACACCCCGAGGGCCTTCGTGCTTAAGCCCATTGGAATTACTCTACAGCCAGCCCTTTCTTATAAATCATAGCCTTCCGGCCATTTCCCCGCCTCTTTTATCCTAGCTACCTTACCTCACTCTCCTCCGAGCTCTCTTAAGGGCCCACCCCGACACTGTCATCCCAGCCCCAAGCGACCATGCTTCCAAAGGGGGTATATGAGATCTATCTCCTGGAGACCAGGTCCTCCTCAAAAGCTTGCGGCCAGGCTCCTTACAAACCCAGCGGACCGGGCCTCATACAGTCGTCCTTACCACCCCAACTGCTGCGAAACTGTTGGGGCACTCTGCATGGGTACATATCAACAATCTCAAACGGGCACCCACAGATACTGATTGGACTTCCCAGATGGCAGGCCCCACCAAACTCCGCTTGGTTAGGGCCCCTTCTCATATTCCTTCTAATCCAGACAAACCAGGCGGACCCATGTGAGTCTAGGTGCATGAGGGGTTCAGATACCTCTCGCTATTTCTCAGCCTTTACTTATATGCCTGCAACCTGCTACTGGGGAAAGAAACCCACAACCTGTATGTATGACCAGAAAACCTATTGGGACTCTGACCTCGTGACAGCCAAACGCGGTATTGCCCCCTGCAACATCTACCCCAGGTCTGGAAAAGTTTGCTGGACCTATCTGGGTCATGTCGGTCTCTCTGACGGGGGTGGGTCCAGGACCAGGCTAGCCGCGAACGCATTAAAACAGCGGTCACGGACCTGACTAAACGACTCCAAAGCCCCAGCGACCCGGTCTATAAGGGCATCAATCTTGGTAGCATCCAAAAAATTCCCTACCACCAAACAACTGACAGTGGCCCTCCTGAACTCTAGTTACAACCTATGGCGAAATGTGTCGAAGAACGGTGACAGTGACTGCTGGATCTGTTTCCCTTTTCCAACACATTCCAACATTGTAGGGTTTACCCCTCCCTATTGACTGGCCACTCCCCAACTCTGCGACCGCAAATAATACGGTCCATATCGGCCCCATCGGGGTAAACATACCTATTATCAATGTGTCCTCCCCCCTTACCACTGCAGCTGCCAACATCACCTACAACCTCCTGTACTGTACTCCCTCGGGAATATATCTCTCGTGCCCTCAGAGAACCTATCGCTGCCTGACCGCTAATGACTCCCTAGGCTGCATATTCATTCTACTATCTCCTTCTACTGAAAGGGTCCAGAGACAAAAGGATGAGACTGATACAAGGCGAAGGTCAAGCAAAGCTTTATTTCGCGCCAAGCATCGAGAATCAAACTGAGCAGCCAGGGCCGTCTCTTGCAAAGAGGTGACCCCTCCCAGTCTCACAGACGAACTTTTATAGAGTAAAGGCCATGTGGTTGAGCCTGGCCACACACAGGTGGCCAATTGAATTACAATTCACCCTATAGTAGTTATTTGAACTAGCCTATCACTCTGGTCAGAATTGGCGCCCAAAAGGCAGGACCCACATTTTTGGGTGGTTAGGGAGGTGCTTTCCTGATTGGATGTCTCCACCTGGCCGAACATGTCCTTGGCAGGTAGGGAGGTAATACGTGCGCTTTCACTGATTGGACATTTCCACCTGGCCGTACACGTCCTTATATCTGGGCTCCGTTATTTTTGCCCAGACTGACATGTCCTGGTATCTGTGCTCCATTATTGGGGCTATTTGGCAGTATTTCACCAATTCTGTTTTTAAGCGCTTTCCTCTTGGGGGGAAGGGGCAGGTTCAATCTAAGTTTACTGCATAAACAACAAAATGGCTCGCTCTGGCTAAGTAGGCCCTTACACTACCACCATCTACTCTGAATCCCAGCTGCAATCTATCCTATTCCCCCAACACCGTGTAGGAAGGGCTGCCTTCCTTCCATTCATAATAGGGGTTAGGAATAGCCACAGGGGTGCCAACCGGAACAGTGAGGATAGGAACTTCCGTAGACTTTTATTACAAACTCTCCCAAGCCCTGAATGATGACATGGAATGGATTGCTGACTCCCTCACAGCACTACAGACGCAAGTTACTAGCCTGGCAGCCTTAGCTCTGCAGAACCGACAGGCCTTAGACCTTCTGACCACCAAAAAAGGGGGGACCTGCCTATACTTAAATGAAGAATGTTGTTACTTTGTTAACCAATCAGGTATAGTTACCTCCAGGATCAAAGAACTCAGGGATCGGATTCAAGCACGGTGGCAAGACACGTCTTTCTGGGGCCTGGACCCCTATACCTGGGTAACCTGGCTGCTCCCTTTGGTGGGACATGTATACATAATCCTCCTTCTAATCTCAGTTGCTCCCTGTCTTTTCTGATGCTTGCAGGGTCGCCTACAAGAACTTGCCCGAGTGTCCATCAATCAACTCCTCCTCCAGCCCTACTCTCGTCTGCCCACTTCCAACTACCCCTATGATGACGCCCGCCCCCCGTCAGCAGGAAGTAGCCAGAACTGAGTCAACGCCCCTGGCACCATTATATAATGCAAAAGGTCAGAATGTTGGGCTGGCAGAAAGAAAGAGCTACTTAAGATGGCGAAAGTTCCCACCACAAAACCTGAGCTTGGACAGGAGAACAAAGACCCAAGCAGGAATCTGAGACCCCCACTCCGGGCTCCAGTGGACCAATTGATGAAGTTCTTGAACCTAGGTGAGGTTCGGTGGGGTGAGGTTCGGAGCCGATGGCTAAGAAAGAATTCTTAAGACGTCTTTGGTGCAAAAATGTGGTTTATTAGAGCACGGGGACAGGACCCGTGGGCAGACGGAGATGCTGCCCCGGGGATGTGAGGAGTGGCTGGTTATATACACAGGAGTCGGGTAGGTGAGGACAAAGGGGTGTTCAGAAGGGCTATTGGGGTAAAGAAGACTGTCAGGATATTGAAGGCCTGGTTACTATCAAGCCAAGGCCGCTTTCCCTCTAATGAGGCACTAACATAAAGACAATTGGGAGTCTCCTGGTGGAATGTCACATTCCTGCTATCAAGCGTCCTTGTTAGTGAGATTTAGGTTTAGAAGAAATTTAACTTTATTTACTTTTCCTTCTACCTCAGCCTCCTTCAGTTTTGTTTATGGTGGGGAGGGTGACATTAAGGCTTGAGGAACTGAGTTATGTGCCTCTGGAAATTGGGCTATTGATAAGGTAACTTCTTTGTTGTAAATCTCTAGGACATTTGTAAACCAAGGGAGACTCTGTCTTGCAGGATTGTGATCTCTGCAAGTTAACTATTTGTTTGTCGTTTATGGCAGTCAGGGGTGCCTGAGGAATGTGACACATATTACCGAGGGGAGCGGGTGGAGAGGGGGTGCAAGGTGCCAGCTTTTGCTTTGTCCTCAGCCAGCCTCCTGCTCCCTCATCATTCCCCCCTGAACAATTTTGACCCTTAAATCTTTAAGGTAGTTGAAGGTGGAAGGTGTCATCTTCTGTAACTTCTTCCTGCTGAATAGGGGCGTAGAGCTGTCCCTACCTACTCAGGTCAGTATTGATCAGTTGAGGAACGTATAGGGGAGTTACGAAAGGCAGAGGCAGCTGAATCCAGTGCTGACAGTGAAGGAGTATCTGCACGTGGTAAGGATCATCTGTCGTGGTGAAGTCATTGCAGCAATGGAGTCTCGGCACCAAGTAGAGAAACACTGAACAAAGCAACATATTAAGATTAATAAGGCAATAAAAATGAGAAGCCTGAAAAGAAGATTTTTAATTGTTGGCCATAGTCCTCCCTCAAACCAGGAAGCTAACCAATCACTGAGTGAGAGAGAAGGATCTTATAGAGCCTTAATCTGGGTATTCATATCTTTTATTAGTCCTGTGACATTTTTGTGATAGTCTGGGATGTACACGCAACATTCTGTTTTGATAATTGCACATGTGTCACCCTGTGCTGTTGTCAGGACATCTAAGGCCATCCTATTTTGTAGGACTGCCTTGTGTATTTGTGAGACTTCGGTATTAAGTAGGGAGATGGTATTTAGTGAATCATTGAGTGCCTTTGTAGTATATTTATTAAGGGCTTCTACATGCCACATGACATCCTCTAGTCCTACAGATGGAACAAAAATGGATGTTAAGTGATCATACCATTTAAAAACAGATCGTGTCCATCTTTGCTTTAAATTGGGGAGATTAGCTGGAGTGGTGATGATTTTAGTAATGCACCCATGAATCCAGGCAAATCCTAAAGTACAGCAACCTATCCACCCTAGAGGAAGGCAGGGCCACAGGTTAAGTTCCATATATCCAGTAGGTTCCATTTGGAGCTGACCATCTAATGCCAGGTCACCTTGCCCAATCAGTAGCAAATCAGTCAGTAGCCTGGAGTACTATTATATGGGAACACATTTCTAATGATAGCCATCCTAGATGTCATGTGTTATTTGCCCAAGTATCATATGTATGATTTCTTTGTTCCCAGCAGAAAACTGCCTTTTGACTGAGCTGTCCAATGGTGGGTGTGAGCCACAAATATGTATCCCAGATTTGATATATGCCATCCTCAGCATAGCGATAAGGAGGGTTTTGTAACTTAGGCCCATATTTGATTGAGGAGTTATGGCTTGACAGCAATGCCCTTTTCTTCCAAATAGCTCCATGGGCATGTAGTACCAGGAAGGCATTTTTGGAGTCAGTGTTAATGTTTATTTTTAAGCTTTGGCAATTGCACAGTGCTAGTGAGCACTATGGCATCCCTAGCTTTTCTTATTCTTTTTATGAAAACTATTGTCATCAGTAAACCAACAGCCATTCGTATTTTTAACAGGGGCATCTTAAATCTGGCCAACTAGAGTAAGCAAGATCAATAACCTCTGAACAGTTTTGCTCTATAGAGAAAGAAGTACAGTGGTCAGGTTCAGGCATACGGGTAACTAGGTTTAAAGTTTGACAAGTTTTAAGTATTATTTCTGGCATATCTGTAAGTATAGCCCAGTATTTAATAAGTCAGCCTCCACCATCCATTGGTGGCCTTTGGCTTCTAAGACAAATCTGGACCTGATGTGAAGTCATTACAGTCAGGGACTGTTCCACAGTGAGTTTTGAGGCTCTTTTTATGAGGAGGGCTGTTCTATGCTTAGCTAAAGCATCCGTTTGCAATTGCACCTCAACAGAGGTGGCTTCTAGCATAAACATGACTAAGGGATGAAACCATTAAGTAGCCCTTTGAGTGGTCCAGCCTTAACAATATCCTGAATACAAAGTATCACTGGCAAGTGGGAGAAAACTTGTCAAGAGGTAAGGGGAGTCCCCCATGCATCATCCAATCCACTCATAAAGAAAGTGGGGTCATCCATTATCTCCACAAGTCCATAGTTAATCCTATGGAGTGCGGTATGCTGGCTTTTAGGCAATTTCATTATCCCAGCAACACACAAGGTGTTAATTAAGTTACACAATTGTAGGGGAATCAATCCCATTTTCCAGTTGTTTAATCATGTGCCATGGGGTCTTGTTATTATCCCCTCAGAATAAAAAGACACGAAGATCGTCTAAATGAGCTATTGTGCAACTTTTTTGAAGTTTATCTCAAATTTTCTAGCTTAGGTAAACAAATATTTAAAGACAATCAAATCTAGAATTTAACATCCATAAAGGTGTTACTGAACATAATTTTTCTGTCTAAAATAACCCTCATTTCCAGAGATAGCCAAATCAGGACTAACTCATTTGAAAAACAAGTCCAGTTTTAACAAACTTGGCCTAATTATTTACATAAGCTCAGCAAGAATAGTGAGTGTGATCATATAGATCTTTTAGAATCTGCTTTGCTGGAACTTTTTATAAGGAATCTCTAGGTTGAACTTTTAGTAGCCTCTCTGGGCCAGAAGCCAAGCCACGTACTTGCCCTCAGACATGCCTGCAGTACCTGTCGACTTGGGCGAATTCTTCTTTCTGAGGCTCTGCACCTACCAAGGAGTGACATTCTACTCACCTGGTGAGGTTGCTGGGAACTCTGTAAGCATGGTATCAGGCCAACTGTTCCAAAGGGCTTTATGGCTCCAGGTTTCATAAAGTCAACCTTAGTTCCTTTAAACTGTCTGGTCATATCTGAGTCTTTTCAAATATGACATCCCAGTCAAAGCCTTAGTAAAATAACCCATGTTTCCAATGCTGTCCTGTTACAAGGAGAACAGATTCTTATTGAACTTATGCAAATGACTGATTGCCATGGAAGAAAGAATGCTGACTGAGACCTTTGGTTTCAGAGGGTTCAGATAGAGAGAAAAGTTGAATGCCTTGATTCGTTTGCAAATAAATATTTTTCCATTTCTGTAAGTCACAGATATCTTAAGAAAAAAGTTTTCTTGGTCTGAAGGAGCAAACATTAAAGAACCAGTAATATTTAAAATAAGATGAAACATTAAGAGACACAACACTATAATCTTTCAGTTCATTTAGTCCCATGTTACTAATTCTGGTTTAGTTTGAATGCAGCTTTTACTTCTGGAAATTCTTACCCATTTCCGTTCCAGGATTTTAATATATCAAAGACCTGTATTTGTCCTGAAAGTCTCTTATGTCTCATATGAAGTTCTTTTAAACAATTAAAACAATTACAAATGACAAAAACTCACAATAGATATGGTTAAATTACCAGGTGATGACCTTATCAAAACATTAAAACTTTAGGAAATGCATAGAATCTTTAGAGTAGTTATAGCATTTTCCCAAATGTAAACCAAGGTTTATCATTGGTTTAAATCTTGTCAACAATTGCTAAAACCTTAGAAAGTTTTAAAACATATGCTTAAATATAATTAGGGATGTTAAACACCTGATAAAACAAAACATAGGAACTGAATTTTCTGGGCAGGCAAAGAGAAAACCATTTACACTTTTTTTTTTAATAAAGATTTTATTTATTTATTTGTTAGAGAGAGAGAGAGAGCATGAGCACAGGCAGACAGAGTGGCAGGCAGAGGCAGAGGGAGAAGCAGGCTCCCCGCCGAGCAAGGAGACCCATGTGGGACTCGATCCCAGGACGCTGGGATCATGACCTGAGCTGAAGGCGGCAGCCGCTTAACCAACTGAGCCACCCAGGTGTCCCCCATTTACACTTTTTAACAGATCAATTAACCTAAGAAAACTTTGCCCTTTTAAACAGAGAGAAAACCAGCTTTTTTATACCAGTGTCTTTTCCTTTTTTTTTTTTTTTAATTCTTAAGTATGCAGTCTTAAAATATGAGTTTTCTGGGTTTCCCTCCCATCGTGAATGATGTCGCAGACAAAGGGAGGGGGATCTTTCAGATCCTGTCCTGCTCACGTCCCTCACGGGACCTTAGGAGAGTCTTAGCTAAGGTCTGTCCGTATAAACCCTGGACCAGGCTACTCCGTGGAGTAGATGACCGTTATGCCATATGACGCCCCGCGAGACTCAGGGTGCAGCCCACTCAGACTCCGTAGCCAAAGCGGTGGAGCCATACAGACACATTCACACAGTCAGGCACTCTTCAGATTCAAACAGGTTGGACACCCTCCCCTTTTTGGGTATCCCTGGCTAATGGGAGGTGATCAGTCTCCCCTTTCACTCTTTACAAATAAGAGTGAGTTTCTGTGGTTACAGGCAATGGAGGATGGTAACAGGGTGTTTCCGCAGTCCCTCAAGGTTGGGCTGCTTTCTTAATCTCTCAAAGCCAAATGGCCCTTGGAAGTATAATCTATGTGGAAGCAGGTCAGAAGAGTGCTAAATCACGTTGGGGGCTGTTTTTCTTTCTTTCTTAGTCCGTCCTGACCATATCTAAAATTACTTTTCTGAAGATTTCCCTTCACAAACCTTCTACAACTTTCCTTTGCATTCAGGTTTTCTCCCAAGCCATTTCCTTTCAAACAACTATTTCATTTAGGACAAAATTACCTTCTCTTACCTTCAACAAAATGTACTCCCATTCCTTAAATCTTTATTACATATCTTTTACTTTTTTTACATACAGAGTTGTTTCCCTTATTTCTATCAGTCTTAGTTACACTTAGCAGAATTTTGTACTCTTAGAAACACCTTAACCTCTAGTCAGTTATTAACCAATTGTGAACTGTTACAACAGAATTCTTTAGATGGCAAATTTATGAATCAGTTAAGCACAAAACATGTTTACCAACAGATTTCAAAAGCACAAACCTAGTTCCAGCAACCAGCCCTCTAGCATTTTATCCTGTTTGGTTTAAAGTTTCAGGTTAGCGAAGACTTGGAAAGCTACTTCAGTAATTACCCATTAAAACTTTGAGACAGACAATTAACCATCAGTTTAGTCATTTCTTTGCTAACAAATTTTAACAAATAACACGAGCTTATTTGACCTTCAGTAAACTTTGATAGAATAAAAGCTTTACATTTACTGCTGTAACTTCAAAGACACGTCTATCTTAATTAAGCCAACAAACTTAACTTAGTTCCAATACTGACTTACATTCCACCTGGGCCCACTCCACTTTGAATGTTTACCTGAGACACGGGTGGGAGGATCTGGAGTGGGGGGTGTTAGGTCCAGGGGCTGCTCTTCTTGCTCCTTGACAGGGAAGAGAGAATGAGCCGTGGTGCATGGTCTAGAGGCCGGTCATGCAGGCTGCACGCATGTTGGTGCAGAAACAGGAGAAGGGGGAGACAGAAGAAACAAAGTGCCACCAGGAGGCAGAGAAAGGATTCCTGGTTTTAGAGCTCATCAGCCCCAACAGAGGAGCAGATGCCATGCTTCCCCACCGGCAAGGGGGGAGGGGTTAAGCAGTCCACGTTGGGCCAGAGAAGACAGGGAAACTTCCCCGAAACAAAGAGAGTTTCGGCAGCTGCCTGGGAATATTCCTTGGGGTCTCTGTCTCGAGTTAGACTAGCCCCAGTTGGCTCCAGTTATATCCATTAACACGGGAAGTGAGTGAGGGAGAAGCCCCACATCTATCAGGAGGAACAGAGAGACATAAGGTCAGCGTCCCCTTTGCTAGGGATGGTCCAGCAACCTGGGTTTACTAGAAGAAGACTTATTTATGTAATTATCATCCAGTATGTCAGGAGGAAGTTTACTATCTGACTCATTCAGGCAAACACATTCTGCAAAGCCCCTTAGTTTGGGGTCCTGGTGTAGAGCAATGAAGGCCTAGGTATGAGCAATGAAGGTATCCTAGGTCCATTCGCCCTGTTTCCTGCAGAGGAGATCTAACTGATGGATCCCACTAAGGCCATGCAGTGTTACAGAACCTCAGTCCTTTCCTAAGTTTTGCAATCCAAATTATTTCCAGTGGGTTAAAAGACACCCCAAGGTAGAGTCCTTGGGAACTGAAGAAGCCTACTGAGGCCATGCTCCCAGAAAAGTAAAGAAGGTCCATTACCAAATCCCCCCCCCCGACTCCTGGGTGGCATCCCACGCAGGATATGTCAGAGGTTCCTGTGTGTCAAAAGTGACCGGAGGCGTCCCTCACACAAGCCATCGCTATTGATCACCATCCTGCCTTCCCCGAGAAGGCATTCCTGCCATAAAAGGCCCTGGAGGGGTGCCAGTGTCCCTCCCCTTCCCCATCGCATCCTAGGCTGCTGATGGGTGCCTGGTGAATGGACCAAAACACTGTGCCATGCCATGCCATCTTCTTTCCTGAAGACTGCATACTGTTTTGCCATTTTAACCCATGGAAATATTAGAAAAGTTTGGCAAGGGGAAATTACCCAATTTCGTACCTTTAAGTAGTCTGTAGAAGACACTGACAAGAAACAGTAAAGACTGAAATCCATCATGGTCTAAGTGACATTCCAACACATGTGGTCCTTGTAGCCAACTTCCCTAGGAAACATTCCCCGGCTGTGTTTTAATTCAATCGGATACTGGTTTCGGCCGGCTCCCAGTGGAGGTCTCTCGGCCAAAAGTGGCTAGACCAGGGATGTGGAGGGGATCACACTAGATCAATCAGGAGGAAACCTCACACGGGAGTCTTAAGATTGGCAGCTGTCCTGGTGACTCAGGTGGCTGTCCCGTGCCCAAGACAGACAACTTTATATAAGAACAGGAATACAGAGAGGGCATCAAGTTTCTGGGTCTTATTGCCATTCCGGCCAGGGTACTAACTTACAGCCAAAAGGCAGATGCTCTCCTCCCCGTAGAGTAGCCACGGGCTAGAGGATTACAGCCTGAGCAATTGACATGCAAGTGTTCCAATAAGACCATACTCCTTGAAAATCCTCTGAAATGAGACTAAAGGAAAAGGAGAAAGTACTCACCAATTTTGCACTGAAGCTCAGAGTCCAAATGTAAAGACTCACAGTCCCTTCGTGGTCGCCAAATGATGAAATTCTTGAACCTAGGTGAGGTTCGGTGGGGTGAGGTTCGGAGCCGACGGCTAAGAAAGAATTCTTAAGACGTCTTTGGTGCAAAAATGTGGTTTATTAGAGCACGGGGACAGGACCCGTGAGCAGACAGAGATGCTGCCCCGGGGATGTGAGGAGTGGCTGGTTATATACACAGGAGTCGGGTAGGTGAGGACAAAGGGGTGTTCAGAAGGGCTATTGGGGTAAAGAAGACTGTCAGGATATTGAAGGCCTGGTTACTATCAAGCCAAGGCCGCTTTCCCTCTAATGAGGCATTAACATAAAGACAATTGGGAGTCTCCTGGTGGAATGTCACATTCCTGCTACCAAGCGTCCTTGTTAGTGAGATTTAGGTTTAGAAGAAATTTAACTTTATTTACTTTTCCTTCTACCTCAGCCTCCTTCAGTTTTGTTTATGGTGGGGAGGGTGACATTAAGGCTTGAGGAGCTGAGTTATGTGCCTCTGGAAATTGGGCTATTGATAAGGTAACTTCTTTGTTGTAAATCTCTAGGACATTTGTAAACCAAGGGAGACTCTGTCTTGCAGGATTGTGATCTCTGCAAGTTAACTATTTGTTTGTCGTTTATGGCAGTCAGGGGTGCCTGAGGAATGTGACACATATTACCGAGGGGAGCGGGTGGAGAGGGGGTGCAAGGTGCCAGCTTTTGCTTTGTCCTCAGCCAGCCTCCTGCTCCCTCATCACAATGGGACCCCGAACAGCAGGCGAAATATCCAAATAAGGGAAACTTGCCAAAAGACCCCTGAACTCCCCTCGAGACCCCTTAAAAGCCCCCTTCTCCCTGCCTCAGGCGCGACTTCCCCCACTCTGCTTTCCAGAGTTGTGAAAACTCGCCCCAGGGTGCCCTCCTCCCATCGCAGTTTTCCTGGCTCCCCTTCTCCTGAGCTCTGAAACTGCGCGGGAGAGTGCCTTTAATAAATCTTGCCTTGTGCCACCTCGCCTGGTGTGTTTATCTCTCCGGAAAAACTTTACAAATTGCATTTAAAATTTTGATGTTTGCTAATTATATCATCAGTACTGCGCAGGAGTTTTTTTTTTAAGACAAATTCGAATGTTTTTTTGTTGTTGTTGTTATTATGTTCAATTACCCAACATATAGTACATCAGTAATTTTTGATGTAGTGTTCAATGATTCATTAATTGAAATTTGAATGTTTTAAAAGAAAAACGGGTTTTTGGAAACACGCTATGAAAACTAATTTTCAGGCCACCTGGGTGGCTCACTTGTTAGACGTCTGCCTTCCGCTAGGGTCATGATCCCACGGTGCTGGGATCAAGCACCGTGTTGGGCTCCCTGCTCCACGGGGAACCTGCTTCTCCCTCTCCCACTCCCCAGGCTTGTGTTTTTTCGCTGTCTCTCAGCCAAATAAATAAATAAAATCTTTCAAAAAATAATAATAATTTTCGTTTGTGCCTAGGGAGGGTGGGAAAAGGCCCCTGGTCGACGTCTTCCTCATCGCCCGCCCAGATTGTCTCCAGAAGCCGGAAGACCCTTTCTGGAGTCCACCTGATTTCTCGAGGCCACTGCTGCGCCTGTGCGGTCTCCGCCTGACCGCCAGGTGGCGCGAGAGAGAACGGAAGTCCTCCTCAGCCGCTCGTCTCCCTGATCCCGGCAGCAGCCTGTGCAACCCGGAAGCTGTGGCTGGCAAAGGGGTAGTGCTTCCGGGTAGGAGCGAGGTGACCCCGGCTGCTGCGGGAATCTGCGGCGACTGCAGCCATGGGGGCGCATCTGGTCCGGCGTTATGTGACCGATCCATCGGGGGAGCCCGATCCCCAACGGATGCCCACCTTCCCCCCTGACTACGGCTTCCCGGGGCGCAAGGAGCGCGGTGAGGCCCAGTGCGCAGGCGCGGCCGGCTGGAGTGGGACGCGGACGCCCGGAACTCCCGAATCGCGGGGTACCCAGGGTTGGGCTCGGGTTCCCGGCGCTGTGTCTGGGCTCAGCCCCGCAGCGTGGCCCGGAAGAGTCTAGAGGACTCCCGTGAGCCTGGCTGAGTATGGAGGCATCCCAAACAGAAGTCACAGTTGGAGCAAAAAGCCTGGGGGCGAGAGTGGCAGTCTGGGGCCGAGAGGCGGTCGGAGCCGGGCTTGGTCCTCGAGGCAGTGGGGAGGCAGGGCAGGGTGTATCACGGAAGGGACGTGTCCGCTGTATCTCTGTCCAGATGGTACTGCTGTTCAGGTCATACACAAAACACAAGAGGGGCCCCCTCAGGCCGCACATGTCCTGCTCGTTGCTCTTTTTATGTAGCATTATCACAAGCATATCGAGGGCCAGCCTGGCCAGGTCTCAAGTTGGGCACCGTCCATACAGCAGACACTGACTAGAGGGAACGCCAGCCCTGTGGGAAAGACAGCGGAATCGGGCATATCTCGGGGGGCGGCACCTGGGGTATCAAGGCAGGCTTCCAGGAGGCGGTGGCTGGAAGCGACATCTGAGAGGGATACGTAGGAGTTGGCCAGATAAAATACAAGGAGAGGGGAGAGTCCGTGCTTCTAAGCAGAGGGACATGACCAGACTTGCTTAGTCAAAAGATGCTGGCTGCTGCGTGGGGAGCGACAGAGAGACCTCTAAGCCAGTGGTGTGCAGAGAGAACGTTAGGAGGTGGTGGACTCCTCCAGTGTCCCAAATCCTGATGGTCTGTCAGTCCCACGTGAACCCGCATCCGGTCAGTCCCCCACTTCCTTATCATGTGAATCCTTTGCCCATAATGACACAGGCCCCTGCTCCTCTTTCTTGCTTGGCTAAACCAAAACTGGACTCAGACTGGGCTTTCCTTGGCATCTATCCCTGTGCAGCCGAACATTACAGGAGAAAAACACCTAACCTGGCTGACTGCTCTCCCCATGTCTCCCCTTGCTGACCCTCACGCTGCTGGTTTTCCTACTACCTTCTCTGGCACTTGGCTCATTCTCGTGCCTTCCTAAACCCCATACCTTCTCTCTCAGAATTCAAGTACCTCCCTCCAGCTAGTCACTTATATCTCTTATTAAGAAAATACAAGAGGGATGCCTGGGTGGCTCAGTTGGTTAAGCAGCTGCCTTCGGCTCGGGTCATGATCCCAGTGTCCTGGGATCGAGTCCCACATCGGGCTCCTTGCTCGTCAGGGAGCCTGCTTCTCCCTCTGCCTCTGCCTGCCATTCTGTCTGCCTGTGCTCGCTCTCTCTCCCTCTCTCTCTCTGACAAATAAATAAATAAAATCTTTAAAAAATAAAAAAAAAAAAAAAAAAGAAAATACAAGCAACCAAAAGAGCTCAGCTTCCCTGCATCTCTATGATGGCCTTCTCTCTTGTTCCACCAGATGATCTGCTCATGCACTAGCCAGGCATGCGCCCCCCCGCCACTCCAGACGAACGCTTTGTGCCACCTGTCACATCCCCTTGCCTGTTGTCTGCCCCAACCCTTCTTGTGTAACACTGGTTTTCCCATCATCATGCAAACACACTTATTTCTACCATTTGAAAATCCCTCCAGCTGAATCCCCACCACTTCACAGAAGGGGATCCTATCCAACTTCCCACTCACCCTCCACTCTGTCTGTATCCCTGAACCGGTTGTCATTTCTCTGTTCTAACCCACTGCAGCTGGCATCCAAGTTGATCGCTACCACTTCCTGGAAACCCCTCTTCACCTGGTGCCCAGGTGCCCGCATGCCCACACACCTCACTGATGGGCCCTCAGGATTCCTCCCCATGTCCCTGCCTTATAAATGGTGAGGTACCTTGCTGCTTGGGCCTTCCATCTCCACTCACTCCCACCCAGCCCTGGGGGTCTCTGCCAGTCCCCTGGTTTCACGTGCCTTGTGATGCTCCCAGTTTTTTATCTCCAGCTGGGCCTGGACCCTCAACTCCAGATTCGTGGGCATCTCCCACTCAGCAGGTCCAGAACAGAATTCCTGACTTCCCCACCAAGCTTGCCCCTGGCTCTAGCTCCGGCCACATGCTTGTGTTGGGGGGCCGAGAGCCCTGGTGCATCCTGAACCTCTTATCACCTCAGGGCCTTTCAACCTGCTGTCCCACCACTGGGAATGCTCTCCGCCCAGGTAGGACTCACTTCCTCACCTTCAGATGCCTTTCTAGGGGACGCCTGCATCTGAGGGGTGACCCATACCCCAACACTGCCCCTCTCTCCGTTGCTTTACTTTGCTCCCTAATACTGAGCATTGGCAGACATTCTGTGATAAGCTGGTTCCACGTGACTGTTGTGTCTGCCTCCGAGGGCAGGCACCCTTGTCTGGCATGTTCCCTGCTGTATCTCCAACACCTAGCACACAGTAGGTGCTGTGTGACTCCTGGCTCACGCCAGAGACCCCACTACTGCTGGTGCCACACTGCTGTGCAAGCCAGCAGGGGGCTGCAGGTGGATACCCAGGCCTGGGGCTCAGATGAGGTTGGTGGGACCAAGTTAGGGCTCATCCACCTGTGGAGTGGGATCGAGCCACGGATGAGAATGAGCAGAGAGCTCCTAGCAAGAACCACTGGAAGCCATCATTTAATGTTTGGGCAGCCAGAGAGTGGTCCCAGGGAGCAGTGGGGAAAAGAGCATTCGAGAAAGAAGCAGGCAGGAAGTTGAGGAAGCATGGAGTCCTGGCATCTCGGGAGGCCCTGGTGAAAGCCGTGTGTGGGCAGCGTGAGGGCTGGAAGAGCATGGGGGCAGGGGCAGGAGATGAGGTCCGGCTGGGAGACAGAAAAATGGGACTGGAAAGCAGAGGGGAAGGAAGCCAGCCAGGGGAAGGTACAAGATCGCCGTGGACACCTTTTGGGGCTGATGGGGTGGCCCCTGGACCAAGAAGACGTCGAGGGGAGTGGGGCTGGCCCTGAGGTTGCAGGACGCCTGGGTCCAGGGCCCCATGTTGGGCTGAGGAGAGTGGGTGGTCATAGGCTGGGGTAGGTGTCCAGTCCTACCAGCCCCAGTCAGCCTCGTAAGGGTGATTTCACCCCGTCAGATGTGCCCGGCGGCCACGGCACCAGGACCAGGAGCCAGTTCAGCTCCTCTGAGGCATGGGCCCAAGTGCTTCACATGTATTCGCACACTGTTGACTCTGGAGCTGGGGACATGACTCCACTTCTTAGCAGAGGAGGTGGAGGCTGCCGGCAGGGCAGGGCCGGGCCAGGATGCATGTGCCCCAGGCAGCGCTGGGGTGTGGCCCTCCGGGGGACAACACACTGAGAGAAGGTGGTTTCCTGGGAGAAGGTAGTTTCCGAGCATGGGCTCTGCAGGGTGGAGCTGTCTGGAGAGTGAGCCTGGGGGAGGGAGCCCCAGGGAAGGGGACGTAAGGATCCAGTACAGATGCGGAGGCACCCTGGGGTGATGGGGAGAGGGACCCTTTCCGTGTCTGGGCCTCAGCGTCCAGAGTGGTCTTTGCGCATATTAGAAAGGACACTGCCGGAGGGTGGCCGTACTGCAGGCGCCACATGCCATTGGGGGCTCCCGGGAGTCTGGTGTGAGGGTGGGAGACGGGTCTCGGGCAGTTCGAGCCCAGCAAGCCTGCCCGCTCCTTGCAGAGATGGTGGCCACCCAGCAGCAGATGAACGACGCGCAGCTGGTGCTGCAGCAGCGGGACTACTGCGCCCACTACCTCATCCGGCTGCTCAAGTGCAAGCGCGACAGCTTCCCCAACTTCCTGGCCTGCAAGCACGAGCAGCACGACTGGGAATACTGCGAGCACCTCGAGTGAGCCCCAGACCCACCCCCAGCAGGACACTGCCCCACAGACAAGACAGCCAGCCGGCTCTGAGGTTCCGACCAGGCCCCAACTTGGTTCGGAGGAATCTCAAGGGGCCTGCAGGAGGGCTGGATGGCTCTGAGGCCCTGGAGGAATGGCCAGGCCGGGTTCCAGGTTGGAGGCCCAGCTTCAGCCCTGGGCTCACTGGTGTCAGCCAGGCAGCTCTGGCCCAGGCACACCCCACGCTTAAGCCAGGCACACAGGTCTTTCCCACTCAGAGGCTTCCCAGAAAGCTGTGGGGCACCTACTCCTGTCCCTTCAGCTCCCCGGGGCGTGGGAGGGCCTGGCTGGGAAGCCTGACCGCTGTTCACTGCTCTGCTTACAGCTACGTGATGCGCATGAAGGAGTACGAGCGGGAACGGCGGCTGCTCCAGCGGAAGAAGCGGCGAGAGCAGAGGGAGGCAGATGTAGCCCGAGGCCAGGGTTCCGGTGAGGTGGCCCCTGAGGTCGCCCTGTAGTGGGTCCGCCCCCACCCTGTGGACAGGTTGATAAATAAAAGCCTCCAGGCCCCTCAGCTGGAACCGGGCTTCTTTCTGTGGTATGGTCCCAAAACCACCCCCCGACCGCCACCACCGCCCCAAAGAAAGCCTGAGTCCAAGTTTGTCAGGGAGAGGCAGGTTTTATTCCAAGTGCTGGAGAGCATAGTCCCTACTCCTCCTCCAGAATGACGTCGGAGCAGAGGGATGAGAGCCCGGGACGCAGGAGCAGCTCAGAGCAGGAAGGGGATGATGGGCATGCGCAGGGGCGGGTAGTCCCGGAACTCTTTCAGGTAGCTGCGGTGCTTGCCCTTGGCCCAGATGGTCATCTGAGTGAAGCCCACCAGGGAGAAGAGGGCCACTGTGGGGCAGAGCAGGGGCGTCAGGGAGGGGCTGCACAGCCCTAGTGGGCTGGGCCCCAAGGAGCAAGGGACAGTGGGCTCACCTGGGAGACACTGTGTCATGATGGCAAAGCCAATCCAGGACCCCACCTGTGGGGAGAGCGGTCAGGGGTGAGGGTGAGCAATGCCTGCTGTTCTGCAGAGGCCTCGTCACCCCTCCGGGGCCAACTCTTCCCCCCAACCCTTTCAGAGCGAGGAGATGGAGACCAAACTCCAGTGCCAGAGAGGCCTTGAGCAAACAGGAACCTTATGAAGCCGCCCCCAGCCCCCTAGAGATGCCTCAACCACGCCCCAACACCCAGAAAGGCCAGCTTTTCCATCCCCATATGCTCCAAATGGCTAAAGCAGTTACGGAGCCAGGCACCTCTATTAGGGGCTGGCCCCTCCATGTGGATGGGACCCCAGCCCCTAGAGGGAGAGGAGAGGAGAGCAGGGCAGACCCTCACCTCGTAGGTATAGTTGGGACAGGACACCAGCAGGAAGAGCCAGGTGAAGGGGTTCTTGGTAGGGTAGGGGATCTTCCTGGTTTTGGACCCTGGCAGGCAGGACAGGAGGGTCAAGTGAGACCCTCTCGAGCAGCCCGCTCACCACCACCCTTTGCCTGGGACAGGCCACTCACCAGCCGGCCGCAGGTCCCGCAAAGCCATGTGGATGGAGAAGTTGCCGAGCTGGCAGATCTGTTGGAGCGGCAGGGTCAGCCCGGAGCCCCCCAGACTCCCCACCCCATTCCCCTCCTCCCGGCCTGCTTACCACAAAGATGGCGAGCGCCAGTTTCACCTGCTGAGCTCCGTAGGCTGAAGGGGAAGCGGAGAAGGGAGTCATATGAGGGGAGAGCCCGGGGGGGGGGGGGGGGGGGGGGCACAGGGGGGGGCGGGGCAGGGCAGGTCCAAGGCCACTTACTGGGGGGGGTGTAGAGAGGGTGGTTGATGTAATAGGCCATCCAGGCAGCGAAGCCCCAGTAGTAGGTGCAGTTCTGAAAGCAAGCAGGGCTGGGATGAGGCCTGGCCCAGCGAGGGTGGGACAGGACACGTCCCACAGCAGGGAGTGGGGGTGGGGAGTACCCCAGGGCACTCACCTTGAAGATGTTGCGCAAGGGCATGGTGCCGTGGGAGAAGCGGTGCACAAAGAGCGTCTCCAGCAGACGCTTGATGTAGTGGAATGAGTGGCAGATGCAGGCGAGGCTGGGGTTGGGGGCACTGGCTCAGCTGGGGCAGGTCCAGCAGGCCTTTCCCCTCCCCCACTCCCCCCTTCCACCTGACCCCACTCACTGCACCACTGTGTGCCGGCTGGATGTGAAGTCGTATTTGTGGCCATAGATGAAGGGCACCCGGAAGTAGAAGAGCAGGTAGATGAAGAGGGGCCCTGCGTACTCGGTCAGGAAGACCTGAGGGTATGGGGAGCAGGTGAGTCACCCCAACGTGGCTGACAGGAGAGGAGGCCATGAATAGGTCTGGGACTCACCGTCACCCAGCTGATCTGGGCCCCTAGGTCCCGGAAGTAGAGTGTGGCCGTGGTGCCCACGGGCAGCTTCTGCAGAACATCCTCATCCTTCAGGGACTTGCCTTCTGCAGTGACAGGCCAGGGCTCAGAGCTGCCCAGACCTTTGCCCACCGCCACCCTGGAGCCTAGGGGCAGCCGAGCAGACAGCTGTACTCACTGGGGTCCAAGCGGAGGGACTGGCGGGCAGGGTACCACTGTGGATCTGTGGGGATAGCAGGGCATCATAGCACACAGCATAGCAGAGCCCAGGGACCCCACGTCTCCAGTCCTGGAACAAGGGCTCTGAGGCCTGTGCCTCCGGGACACAGCTGGAAACAGCCCAGGCAGAGGCAGGATGTTGTCCTTCCGAAAGCCAGCAAGGGCGTTCCTGCCAATGGCCACGCAGGGACACCTACCCCAGGCAAGCCAAAGAAACCTGGGCCACACTGGGGGGCATCTCTGCAGAACCCTGGGGGAGAGGAGTGCAGAATCGGGTCCCACCCAGAGGCGCCTGCCCAGAGGGGTCATGGAGGGCAGCGCAAATGGGCCCTGGACTTACGGGTCTTGGTGAAAAGGTTCTTGATCTCGGCAATGGTGGCATGGGGTTCCACCTGGGGGAAGCAGAGGCCGCAAAGAAGTTGGGGCAGGGTGGGGTATGATCAAGGACCCTTCCTGATAAGGGGACTGGACCGGGGGCCTAGCTGCTGCTAGGGGAGGGGGACGGGTGGAGTCCAAGCCCCCCCTCCCCCACATGGCCGAAAGGAGCAGCAAGGGCCCTACCAGAGTGGGGTAACTATAGGCCTGAGGCTTGGTTTTACCAAAGGCGGCCAGGATACCCCTGCTTCACCGGGCCTGCTTCTCTGCTTCTCCTCCTCACCCCACCCACAGCTCCCCTCAGAAAGAAGGCCTCTAGGGACCAGAACTCCTTGCGGCAGGTCTCAGAACTCCCGACTTCTTCCCAGGCCCCAAAGCCCTACAGGGTCCACCAAGGCTGCTTCGCCTCCTCCCACCAGGAGCCAGCTCCTGGCCACACCCAAGGGCCATCGCTGCCCACTCCACCCCAAGCTGGCAGCAACAGACCTGGGGACAGTGTCCCTTGTATGCCTGAGGAGCAGGTGGGGAGTCAAAACACAGGTTGGAGGGGCACAAAGGGTCCAGCTGGACAGCTCCCATCTCAGAACGAGAAGCCCCAGGAAGGAATAGGGACCCGGGCCCAGTGCCCTTGGCCCAGTACAGCCGGCACCAGGGTCCTACCTTGTCCAGGAAGCAGAGCTTCTCCCGCGTCTTTGCATCCAAAATCTCCACCTCGAAGAAGAGAACGGCCTTTTTAGGTTTTTTGGTCACTTTGGTGGGTGCGATCCGGGGGAGGCCATTGAGGCCGAGGCTGGGGCCCGGGCCGAGGCCCTGGCTGGCCTCCCGGGCCACCATGCTCATGTTCAGGTCCATGCTGCCCTGTTCTGCCCACCACAGCCAGCGGCCCCAGCTGCCGGCCGTCAGCCCCCACCGCGGACCTCCCCACGCCAAGCGCTCTGGGCTGGGCTGGCGTGATCAAATTCTGCCGCGGTGCTGGAAGGGAGCCCGCGCCTGCCCTGGCACCGCTGCCTTCTGTGCCGCTGTAACCCGAGTGCCCCGCAGCCATGGCCCAGCTAAATATATAACTGCCCCAGACTCAGCCCCCCAGGAGCCGGGCCACACACCACCTGGGGGCAACCCCCGGGTGCTGGGACCCCTGAAAGTGAGGCTCTCCAGTGGACACAGCTCCAAGGGGGCAGGGAGACCCCGAGGCAGGCACGGAGGCACCTCCCAACTGGGGCCAGTACAGGGTGGATTCAGGCACGGGAAGAGGGTGAACGGCCCGCAGGCAGCCCGAGCCCCGGTGCCCAGCTCCGGCCCACAGAGTTCACTTGGCTTGGAGAAATCCCAGCTATTTTGAGAATCCGAGAGATAGATCATCCATTTCCCCTTCTGAGCTGTAAGAGACGCTGCGGATTATTTTCCTTGTGCACTTATGTTCCCAGGGAGGTGACAGATTCCGCAGTTATTGGTGCAGAGAGCCTCTCCCTAAGTATGGAAAGGGTCAGGAAACCAGGAGGTTTCCAGCTAGCATCCTGAGCCTGGACTGATGAGCCCTCGGCCCCTGCCTCCCTGACCTCCCTCTCCACTCATTTCTCACTAGGTCCACCCAGGCCTTGTTCAAGGCTTTGGGGCAGCCTTCCCACTGTATCAACCCAACACAGCACCCCTAACTAGGCCCTAACCCCCACAAAGCCCAGAGCACAGAGCCTGGCCACCCCCCACCCCACTGCTCTGCTTGAGCCCCCAGAGAGTGACCGGTCTATAGCAGAGCAGTGGGGCAGAGCTGGGCAGGGAGAGAGCCCTCAGGGGAATCTGACCCACCCGTCCCTAGCAGGTCAGAGAAGGCACCAGAAGGACCAAGAGGAGCAGTGAACACGTGAACTGCTGGAGCTGGGGGGAGGCCCAGCAATGGCCAGCTGATCCCAAAAGGCCCAAGTGCTCCCGTGGAGGGCTTGGCACAGATGCTATTAGACATGGGGCCATGGTAGACAGGGCTGGGTCTGACCTCAAGTCAGCCACTGGCCAGCAGGTGCTGAGAATCCTTCCCACGCCTGGTAGAGCCTCAGTCAAAGGCAGCATGGGAAAAGGAGCAGGACCAGAAACCCAGGGCAGGGCCCCAGCCAGGGCTCTCTGAGGGCACAGCCCCCATCCACAGCCCAGGCAGAGGGGCCCACTGCAGCCAGCACCCCAGAAGGAAAGGGCTCCCCTTATCCATCCCCCAATGACAGGAGGTGTGGTGGGCAGTGGACAGGACTGAGTCTGGCCCTGCTGTGCAGTTCCTGGGTGACTAGACCCTCCCTTCTCTCTGAGCCTCAGCAGGGGGCAGGTAGGAAGGCATGTACCTCCAGGAGCTGTCTCATGAGACAATTCGAGTGAAGCACCAGCATGGTGCCTGACAGGGCCCCAAAACCTGGGGCCCTAAAACTGGGCATGAGGAGACCCGGTGGGAAGGGCACAGGCCTGGGTGCAGATCCCAGCCCCCCTAGTGGCTGGCAGCGTGTCGGCCTATTGGCCCACATACACTATGCCTGCCCCCCACCATGGACAGGAGAGGGCCCAACACCCACCCCTGGCCTATGCCGCCTACTGGTGCCGCACCAGATGGAGGGAGCCCACTGCCGAATGCAGGCTCTGCCCGGCTGTGTGGGCTTGGGGGGCATGGTACTGAGCCCCTCTGAGCCACACAGATAACAAAACCAAACAGAAGGGCCAGAAAATCGGTCCTACTGCCCAGAGTGCCAGGCCCCACCGAGGGGACTTATGGGAAAGGGAAGGGGCACATGCAGAATGTGCCAGAAAGGGCTAGAATAGCAGGGCCTTGGGCAGGCATAGGGCCTGCCCCGTGGCTGCAAGTATATTAATAGTTCCTGGGTCCCAGGGGGGCAGTGCCCACATGCCTTTGGAGCCCGTGTGGGGCGGGAAGGCAGCACTGCGCCTCCTGGGAGAGGAGGCCTCCGAGTTCCTGCTGAACCACTCAATAGCTTAAAATACAACCAGCCCCTCTCCCTGCTGGCCAGCTGCTGGGGGAGGGCTGAAATCCTACCCTCTCCCCCAACCTGGGCACCAGACCAGGGTCCCAGGGAGAGTCGGGGGCCCCCGACTGGCTGCCGGGAGAGGAAGCTGGGTGGCGGGAGGGGTGGCCGGGAGAGGGGCACACTCCCGCAGCCGCAGCCACAGATGCACCCAGGCCAGTCCCAGGCTGGAGGAGAGGAGACTGCGCCCTCCCAGAGGTAAGTCTGGCCCCTGGGGCGGCACCCAGGGGCCCAACCCACCAGGGTGAGGACTGCCTCTGCTCAGGGCCACTTTCCTGCCCCCAAATCCCAGGACCCAGCAGCCTTCGCCCTGGAGGAGGTCTGAAAGGCCCTGAGGGGTGAGGGGAAGTGCGACACAGTACCTCGCTGTACAATTTCTGCAATTCCCCATACATCTATAATTATTCCAAAATAAAAAGTGAAATAAGTTATGCTAGGTGGCCAAAAAAAAAAAAAAAAGAAAAGAAAAGAAAAAGAAAAAAGTTATGCTAAGTAAAAGAAGGCAGACACAGAGTCACACATTTATGTAAAGTGTCCAGAATTGGCAGACACAAGGAGACAGGAAGACTGCGTTGTCAGGGGCTAGGAAGAGGGCCATGAGGAACGTTGCCTAACGAGAACCTGGTATCTTTTAGGGATGACAGAAATATTCTGCAACTAAATCGAGATGGTGGCTGCAGCAGGGCAACGGAGAGTGTGAATATAGTAGATGCTGCTGAACTATTTTCACTTTTAACTGGTTAATTTTATGTGAATTTCACCTCAATCATTTTTAAGAGGAGGGCTAACAAACAGGCCCCAATTACCCATCTAAAAACAGGTCCCAGGGCAGGGAGCAGCAAGGGTTCCTCACCCACATCCACCCACCCCTACACTGAGGGCCAAAACATAGGGGACCTGGTCCTGTGCTTCCCAGGCTCCAGTCCCAGAGCTTACCCGCGCACCACACCCCTCTCCACCCCACTGCCAACCCACCCCCTGCCCTGTGCTGAGCATACCTCCCATGTCCTATGCTTCTCTCTCTCCCTCCCCCGGCTCCCTCGCTCTCTCTCACACACACACATACTCGCCTGCCAGGCCTGACGCCAGCCTGGGATGGGAACCCAGGGTAGGCCTAGCCCAGGTCAGAGTGTACAGGCAACTGCCGAGCACAGCCCCTAGGCAGAGTTCCTGAGCACAAAAGGGAAGGTAGCAGGCCCAGACCTCATCCCTGGGGAGAAGACAGGCCAGGGGAAAGGAGGAGAGATCTGCCCTCCTAAGAGAGCTAGACGCAGGGCTAGCTGGGAGGGGTGTTACATTTGATAGATGGGTGAGGAGGGTCACTGGCCCAAGGTCCCAGCACTGACCACAAGCAAGAGGTGTGGCACCGAAGCCTCAGGCACAATGGACACAGAGGACAAGGACAGGGCAAACGTGCTGGCCTGAAACACGGGAGCGTGGCTCTGCGATGACAGTTCCACTAGCCTGGGAGGAATTCTCACCCAGGCGCCTGAGATTCCAGGGTCCAGCCAAGAGCAACTCGTGGCATGCCACGAGGTCAGGGCATGGGAGGGTGAGGAGAAGGAGCAGGACAAAGGGTAGGGACACAGCCCACCCTGAAAGAGCCGTGGGGACCAGGCTGCAACCTTCCCCAGCCTGGAGAGGAGCACTCAGAGCCACTGCTGAGCAGCAGGGCCCATGGCCTTCACTGTCTTCATGGAAATAAAAGATGTTACAGATCAGCACAGCACCAGCAGAAATGGGGGTGACATTTTCTTAGCCCTGTTCTGAGCCAGTACTGATGCCCAGGGCAAGACTCAGGGATGAACCCCATCTAACTGATGAGAAACTCAGAGCAGTAGGAAAGCAGAGCAGTTATGCAACTACAGGAGAGGCGCAGGGCCTTTGCACATGCTGTTCCCACTACCTGGACTCCTTGCCCCCCAGACCCTACAGGCCTTCTTCCTTCACATCCTCTGGCCTTCAGACAAATTCCCAAGTGAGGTCCTTCCTCAGAATAGCAACTCCCACATACCAGCTCCTAAGGGCAAGGATTCTTCTCGATCATTTCCCAGCAACCAGAACAGCCCAGCAAGGAGCTAGGCTCAGTAAACACCTGCATGAGGCAACTGGGCTTGCCCAAGGTCACACACACCAGGACCTAAAGCTCCCTCCCCACTGTGGCCTCTGAGCCAAGGCCCTTCCCTGCTCTGCCTTTACCACAAGCCAAGGAGCCATGCCCACCTTGCCAAACCCCAGAGCGGAAGGGTGGAAGCTACTGCCTGGATCTCTCCCTATCCTAGGCCAGGACCTAGCTCCAGAGAAGCCTCTGTGAGGCCCACAGACATGCCCCTCCAGCTCCAGTGACCCTGGGGGACCCCACATTCTACAGCTGGACCCTCCTCCCAGGCTCTGGGGCACTGCTCACCAAGGGAAAGGGTCAGTGACCAAGCCAACTCTAGCTCCTGGGGAACCCTGCTGTCTTTCTTCACCATCAATCCCAGAACAGAAGGGGATCCACGCTGACAAGCTCTACATGGCCTGGGCCCTTAGAGGCACTACCACAGGCCCAATAGCCCCCTCACAAGGAAGGCTCAAGGGTCTTCTTGGCCATTAGCACATTCCCCAGGCTCTGAGGTCAAAAAGACACACCTATTTCCTAGCTGTGTGGCCTTGGACAAGTTATTCAACCTCTCTGAGCCTCCATTTTCTCATTTATAAAGTGGGCTGCCCCCACCTGCCATCTCACAGGATTACTGTAAGATTTACAAAGCTACTAACAACCAAAAAAAAAGTACATAAACTCGCCCAGCCTAAAAGTCATCCTGTAAAGAATAAATACTACTAGACCAATACTGGCAAATAGTACAGGCAAATAATCCTGACCAGGCCATGAAGGGGCCCAACCACAGGACTCCAAGGTCAGAGAGGTGGTGTGATAACGCTCCATCCAGCTGGTGACAGTATCTGGGAACCCTAACTACAGCAAGACCCCAGGGCGGGAGAGGGGTGGGGTTGCAGTGCTGTCCCTACTATGGTTCCCAAGCTGAGCTGTGGAGGCGGCCCTGCTCTCCACTGCCCCCTTGTGGCCATGGACTCCACTCCCACCTGCCGGAAGACAGCCCCGCCTTGGCAACTCCAGGGCAGAATGGGGGCAGGATGGGACCAGGACGGGACCAAGAGAGGGAGCACTAGTTAGGGCTCTGCCACCTACTAGCTAAG
This sequence comes from Enhydra lutris kenyoni, assembly GCF_002288905.1. Lineage (NCBI taxonomy): Eukaryota > Metazoa > Chordata > Mammalia > Carnivora > Mustelidae > Enhydra > Enhydra lutris. The sequence goes on from NW_019154176.1 coordinate 456,746, forward strand.
AGGGTCTTGGCAGCCACTGTCCCACATCCATTCATTCCTTCCTTCATCCATTCCTGTCTCCCTTCCTCCCACATCTCAGGCACTGCAGTGAACAAAACCAAGCCCATGCCTTCACAGGACGGCCCCCCAAACTGTGCATGCTGTGGGAGAGGGGGGACAGACAACAGTGACATGTTCTGTCACCAACAGTTGTGGAGAAAAGCAGAATGGAGCAGGGGATCCAGGGTGGGGGGAAGAAGACCAATTTCCACAGTGGTCAGGGAAAGCTTCCCTGAGGAAAGGGCATCTGAGCAAAGGCCAGTGGACGTGAGGGAACAAACTGTGCACACCAGGCAGAGGGAACACCAAGTACAAAGGCCCTGTGGCTGGGCCGTGCTTAGCACGTCTAGGAGCAGGAAGGCCCAGGTGGCCAGAACTGAGTGAGCAAGAGACAGTAGAACATGAAGCCACGGAAGGGATGGGGCAGGTCACAAAGGGCCTTGTGGGCCACAGGGAGGGCTCTGGCTTTTACCCAGAGTGAGGTGGGTGCCAGGGAGGGTTTGTGAACAGAGGAAGGAGGGGATCGGGTGCTCGCAGGCACCCCCTGGGAATTGGCAATAATGTGGACGGGAGCAGGGAAGTGGCAATGGAGGAGTGAAAAGTGCTGGAGTCTGGACAGACTGTAAAGGCAGAAGCACAGGGTCTGCTGATGATCTGAAGGGGGACAGGGGGGAGGCTGAGTTTCTGACCTGAGCCCCAGAAGGAGGGGCGGCGGGAGGAATAGGCAGCACCTGAGCCCATGTGTGAAGAGCCAAGTTTTGCAAATCCTGCTCCTGCAGGAGCTGGGGAGCCCAGGCACACAGGGCCCAGGCACCACTGCCCACATGGCCTGCAGCCCAGGAGGAGATCAATGTCCCTCAGTCAAGCCTCAGTGTCCCCATCCCTACCAACACAGCCAGGCCCACTGCTCCCCAGTCCCCTCCCATCTGCGAACAACACTCAGAGGCCTCAGGGCAGAGTCCACATCCCAGGGCCCCTTGGAACAAGGGGCAGGCACAGGCCTGAGAGTCGCCTTGGCTTCCAGATCGCCCTCATCTCACCTCATGGAACTTCTGTGCCTCCTAGGATGGGACTTGCCCAACAGGTCTGTGTCAAGAACAGCAGGCCTGGAGCTGCAGCAGCCTCGTAGGCCCCTCCCCTCATCCTCCCCTTCCAACTGCACAGCGGCTGAGGGAGCAGGGGCTGTGAGTGCCACTTCTTAGACGAGGAAGCTGAGTTCCAAAGGGTGAGGGGCACACCCACCTCAGCCCAGATGCACACTCCTGTGTATTCAAGGAAGGCCTGTGCCTGCCACAAACAGGCCTCTAGGGCCACACCCCCACCCGGCATACACTCTGCAGGGGCCCCGCGGAGAGATGGCACGAGGCAGCACACCCTGCCTCCAGCAGGCTCTCTGGGACCCCACAGGGGTCTGCCTGCCAGGAAAGGGCCATGCATCTGGGCCATCTTGTGCGGGGAGGCCAGGGCTGTGAGGGAGTGTGAGCCCTGGTGGGTGACATCTCCTGGGCCCAGGGCACAAGAGGGCTGCTGTGGGTGCAGGCCCTGCTCAGTGCAACTTAGGACTCTAGGCAAAGATGCAAAGGTCCTGACAGGTCCTTCAGCTGACTGGCCCAGGCACTCGTGGCCCCCGCAGACCCCCACTCAGGGTCCAAGGGCTGCTGCACCCAGAGGACGGAGGTCCAGCCTCAAGCGGCAGGGCACCCACCCCGCTCACCCATTTCACAGATGCTGAGGCTTGGACACATTTGCCTGGACTCAGCGACTCGAGACTTGCAGCTCATTTTCCCTTCCACTTTCCAGAAATATCAAAGTCACACTGCTCATGCCAGAGTAGCTAAGACCCTGGGCTCAGGTGCCAAGAAGCCAGCACAGGCCACACCTGCTCCGCCAGAAATACCTCCTTCCCCAGTGGCCTCAGCTCATGACCCCATTTCTGAGGTGCACAGGGCGGCTGCACCAGCCTCCCCAATGTGCCCCGGTAGGAAGAGAGCATCACCAAGGCTGGGAAAGGCTGGGAGACCCTGACCCACTCCCAGGCCCTCAACCAGCCAGTTTCCATCTCCCACCCTCACTGGCCAGACAAGAGGAGTCAGTGTGTGACTGCCAACGTCCCTAGGCTCTGGGATGGGGGCCAAGAGAAGCTGGCAGAGCCCCATGCAGCCCAGCAGCATCCTGGAGAGCATTCTCTGGGTGCTTGTGTGACCCCAGGTTGGTTGCTGAGACCACACAAAGCCCCACCTGAAGGGGACACTGAACCAACATGGCAGGGACTCGATCTCAGGCCTGTTGACCAGCTGCTCACTGGCACCCACAGCCCACGCAGCTCCCTGAGCTGGCACGGGCCGCATCTCTCCGGCCTCCAGGGAGTGCTGTCCCACCCAGAGCAGAGCTGCTGGGGCCTGTGCCATCTGGAAGTGCCTCTGGAGTAATGTCTATCAGATGCCTACTTGTGCCAAGGACTACACAAAGACCTTCACGTGCATAGCACACCTAGCCTCACACGGTCTGAAAGCTAAGGACAGTGACCCCCGTTAGGCAGCTCAGAAACAAGTGGGCCCTCCCCCAAGGCACAGAGCCAGTAAGTGCCAGAGCCAGTGCCAACCCGCCTGCTTGGGCCCAGAGCCCCCACTCACCACCACGATGTAATACCACGGCCACGCTGAAGAGCAGGGTTAACTGCTAACAGGGGAAAGGGGGAGAGGGGCCCCTGGATCTGATTATCTGAAAGGCACCCCCCTCCCTGCTGACACTCCAACTCCAGCACACTAGTCTTGGAAGGTCCAGACCCTACTGAACATGCCACCTCCACCAGGAGTGCCCCCACAGGGACCCCAAGGGCTGAGACTGCTCCTCCCCAGGCCTCAGCCTCCCGTGGCCCCAGCACACTCAGGGTACCAAGGCAAAAGGCCTGTCACCTTCTGACATCTCAGGGAAGGGCCCAGGCAGGCTCAGCAGCTGTCTTAGTGCTTCCCGCACGGTTTCCTGTCGTGGGTGGAGGCCGTCAGGGGTGGAAAAGCAGAGCCTAGGAGGGAGCAGTTCCCAACACTGAGCAAGACATAGTTCTGCAGAGGCCCAAGGCAGCCCAGCCTTCCCTGACTGAGCCTTGGCTTCTCCATCTGGTCAATGGGAATGTGAGAAAGAGGACCTCACACAGATGAGTGTCGTGGCACATGTGGCAGAAGTTCTACCCCGCGGTCCAGAACCCTGCCCGCTCATGTGACTCGGCTGAGGAGCCCTGGCCGGGGCAACCTAGGAGCAGCACAGGGTCTCCGATGGGGGAGCCGGCGCCCACAGCTTCAAAAGCTCCCAGGTGACTGACGGGGACAGCCACCTCGAGCAGGCCTGCCTTCCTCAAACAGGCCCTGCCCCCTGGAAGAAGCCCAACATCAATCCCTTGAGGGACTCAGCAGGCCCGGCCCCTTCCAGTAGGGCCCCAGCCTTTTCCCATAGTGGCTCCCCAACCCCTCCTTGCCCCGCCCCCTGGGGCTGGGAACACCAAGCCCCCAGCCATCACCAGCTCACACTGACCCTGTCAGACTGCCATTGTTACTCCCATCTCATACACAGGGAGGATGAGGCTCGGGAGCACAAGTCGCCAGCCCAGTGAGCCCCGACTACGAGCTCCAGCGGCAGGACCCTGTCTGTTTTTGCGCCCTAGAACTGAACGCTCTTCCTCCAGGGCTGTCCCTGGCCCCAGACCCTCGGGGGGATGGCCCAGGTCTGCACCCCTGCACCGCCTGGCCAGTTGAGGTTGGTGACCATGTCTGGTCTCCGCATCTCTTGAGCAGGAAGGTGCCATCAGGCCTAGAGGCCGGACGAGGCAGGAGACACAGCCCTGCAGACACAAGCTGTTGGGAGCGGCAGGAGGAGTTCATCCAGGCCGACCCCCGACCTGCGTCCAGCACTTCTGGCCCAGTGGGGCAGGCAGGTTAGTCCACCCCGGAAGCTCTTCTGGAAAAGCCCACTCTAGGATCCCCAGGGCCAGCCTTACACACACAGCCAACAGCTAATGCCTCCTGCGGGCTCACCATGTGCCAGCCATATTCTCAATACAAATTATCTCTTTTACTATTAATCTCCTTTTGGGGAAACTGAGGCTCATTCATTCAGTGCATAAATACTGGCTGAACAATGGCTACATGTCAGGCACTGTTAAAGGTTCTGGGGATTCAGCTATGGAAAGAGATCTAAATCCTTGCCCACGTGCAAGGAACATTTTTGGGGGGGGGACAAAGATAAATAAAGTTACACATAATATTAGAAGATGCCACTGCCCCAGGGAAAGCAGCACAGGAAAAGGGGACAGGCAGTGAGAGGGGAAGGGGGAGTGTGCAGTTTTATATCAAGTGATCACGAAAGGCCTACAGAGGAGACGTTGAGACAATTCCTGAACGCATTGGAGGAAAGAGCTCCTGAGAAATCTGAGGACAGCATCAGGCAGAGAAAGCGCCTGTGCAAAGGCCCTGAGGTACAGCATTCTTGGTGTGTTCAAGCAACAGTGCAGAGGCCTGTGTGGCTGGAGGGAGTGAGCAAGAAGGGGAATGGGGCAAGGTGACAGGTTGTGCAGGGTCTCAGAGGCCACATTAAGACCTTGGCTTCGGGCGCCTGGGTGGCTCAGTGGGTTAAGCCGCTGCCTTCGGCTCAGGTCATGATCCCAGGTCCTGGGTTCGAGCCCCACATCGGGCTTTCTGCTCAACAGGGAGCCTGCTTCCTCCTCTCTCTCTGCCTGCCTCTCTGCCTATTTGTGATTTCTCTCTGCAAAAAAAAAAAAAAAAAAAATTAAAAAAAAAAAAAAAAAAAAAAAAAAAAAAGACCTTGGCTTCTATTTCAAGTGAGATGGGAACCCTGGAGGGCTCTGGGCAGAGCAGGGATATGACCTGACTTATAGAATCCTTCTGGACTATAGGTGAATAGGGTGGAAGCAGGGAGCCCAACAATATCAAACTAAAATAAAAGATGGCTTATACCAAGGGGTCGGCAAACTATGGCCCACTGGCCAATTCTGGCCCACCGCCTGTTTTTGTACAAGCTAAGAGATCTTGACATGTGGAAATTACATGAAATTCAAACTCCAGTATCCACAAAGTTGTATCGAACATGGCCACACTCATTGTTTAATGTATCATCTAGAGCTGCTTTTCTCAAAATGACTGAGTTGAGAAGATGTCACAGGGGTTGAATGGCCCACACAGGCCAAAAAAATATTTACCATCTGACCCTTCATGGATAAAGTTTGCCGACCCCAGACGTGGGCCGGGGGCGGGGGGCGCTGCATTCCAGAAGTACTCTGAAGGCTGAGCTACAGATTTGCTGACTTCAGGACGCCAGGCATGAGAGAACAAGCAGAGTCAAACAGCCTAGGAGTAGGGTGATCAGAAGGCTGGAAGTGCCATTAACAGGAAGGGGGAAAAGCAGGTTTGAGGGGGAATCTGGAGCTCAGGTTTGGATATTTAGTCTGAAATACCCATTAACAGCCCCCACGGAGCACTCCAGCTCACTGAGAAAGCACATAAGGCAGAAGTTTGGGGGTGGGGTTCCTCTGGAAGTTCTACAAGGCTTTTCTGTTGACTGAGAAGTTCCCATTCATGCTCTCAGGAAATGCTTACTGAGCCCCTCGATGTGCTGGGCCAGTGCTAGGTGCTGAGCTTGATGAATGGAAAGACCTATGTGTGACTCCAGGGTGCTGGGATAGAATGGTGGGCACAGCTAAGTGGCCATGCTCCCCCACCAGACCTGCTCATGCTCAGGGGAACAGGGGCAAATCATCTATCACCTAACTCAAGGTCAGGATACACCAGGTGCTGTGAAGAAAAGTAAGCAGGGCAGTGGGCCCAGAGCACCACAGGAGGTGGTCACAGAAAGCCTCTCTAAGGAAGTATAATTTGAGCCACACCTAGAATGAAGCCAAAGGGAGGACCAGCAAGAGGTTCCCTGTGGGAAGTGCAAAGGCCCTGAGGCAGCACAGTTTGGGAGGACTATGGAACATGAAAGGGCTGCAGCAGAATGGACTTGAGGGTGAGCAACTGAGGAGAAGGCTGGAGTGGAGGGAGGCCCAGACAAGCACTCTGGGAAGTCGCTGGAGTGCCACAACCTGCTTTGGTTTTGAGAAAGATCCCTCTTGCTGCCAGGGGCAAGTGTGGAAGCAGACACAGCAGTGAGTCTCAGAAACAACCCAGGCCAGAGACCTCAGTGGAGCCTAGACTAGGGCACAGAAGTGCCAAGTGGGGAAAAAGACACTCTGATTCCTGGATCCTGAGACACCACTGACTCAAACCAAGTCGCCAATTGGGGTTGGGGGCGCGAGGGAGGACTACATAGGTAAATATGAGATGTATACATACACCTCAATCAAAAGATGCAGCCCAACTTAAGGAACAGGAAAACACCAAGAGGGGAAACTGTGCACCATGGGATGGAGGGAGGAGAGGAGTAACAAGAGGATGTCAGCAGAGAAGTACAGGGTTTTTGGAATGTTTAACAGGCCTACCTGCATCTTTAAATGGAATGGTGAATTAAGAAGAAAAGCTTGGCTCTGGCAGTTGACAGAGGGGTGTGGGAAGATCCCCCTGGCTGTCTTCCCACCTGCAGCATTACCTGTGAGCACCACCTTGAGCCCTACAGGCCTCTGCTGGCTCCATTCACCCCTCGGGGCAGCAGTAAAATGAAGCAAGGGAGAATGAACCCAGGAGTTCTGTATGCACGTCCCCACCTGTGCCTTCTCTCTCCAGGGTGCATGTTCCCAGGCCTAGTCAGGGAGACTGGCAATGAGTGCACTTCTGTGTGCCATCCACTGACTCCCCAGGTGAGCCAGAATGTGGCAGACAGTACAGTCCCTACGCCCACTCCTCAGACCGTGCCTGGGTCTGTTGGTCTGTGGCTTAGCACTATCCATGGGATCCCCACCTTATCCTTACATGAAAACTCAGAATTCAGGTAACTCTGGGCCAAAAGGGGGTGGGGGGGAAGGGTCAAACTCCAGAGTGCCAAAAGATGAGCAGTGACCAGCTTCATGACCCCAGGCCAGGAGCCCACTGGAACTGCCAGTCCCGAGGAGCAGCCACACACCCAAGCGTGCAAGGGTGTTTGCTCATCATCAGACTGCGGTGCTGTGGGGGGTGGGGGTGGGGGCCAGTGCATCAGGGATGTGGCAAACTGCTTGAGCCTGCCCTGTGCCTTGCTCTGTAGGCCAGGGTCTCTAACAGACATGCACATCATCACTCATTCCAAGGTATGCGCTGAAGCCCCCGCCAGGGGCCCAGGCTTACAGAGATCGAGGGGCTCCCACACACAAACTGTCAGTAGGTGCTAAGTGCTACGTGCAGAGAACTGAAACAGGAAAGGCCCCAGGGTGGTGAGCGTGGCCTGGATGGGTCAGGGGGAACCTCTTAGAGGTGACATTCAAGCTGAGCCCCGAATGACCGGGATTCCCAGATGGGAAGGGCAAAGCCACCTCTCCTGAAACACTGGTATTCAGGACAGGGATTGCACAGCTCAACCCAGCCCTGCCCTGCGGTAGACGGAGGGCGGATCCCCATCCCCAGCCAGGAGATTAGTTAGACTTTAGTCTCTGCAGTAAATAGTATTCAACAACATACTGTTTCAGACTACATGTATCTCCTCAAGAATTCTGATTGATACACCCCCACTCCCCACGAAGAGATATGTTTCCCCAACCTCCCCCCCCCCCCACGGGAGTCAGACTCCTGAGGGGTCCTGGGAAACAGCTGCTCCCCACAAGAAGAGTGGAGGCTCCAGCTCTGTGAGCCCCTCAAGCTCCAACCTGCTTCCTGATGCTCACACTGAGTGCCAGTGCTCAACCACCCTCCCCCAAACTCAGCCGACCCACTCCCACCCCAAGGACAGGCACCATTCCCATGGGCCCCATCACAAACTGGCATGGCCCCAGCCAGTGTTCCCTGGTCCCTTTAAGAAGGAAAAACAAAGTTAAGAAGGACCCAGATAATGACACAAGCCCTGTAGTCTACAGGGCCCACATAATGGCCTGGGGACACTGCTTACATAAGAGCCTGGTTCAAGCAGGGACAGTGACAGGGCTGTGCCAGCATGCCAGTCACTGTGACCTACTGAGAGGCCCTTTATCCCTCAGAGGGCTGGGAAAGGCTCGCCTCCCATCTCTAACGAACCACGGGACTAGAGGAGGCGGGTGGGGGAGCCCCAAACACCATCCACCACCCATTAGTCAGTAATAAGGAAAAACTACCCTGTGCATTTATGTAACAAAAACCTAACACAAGGGCCCCTCAAGGACTTAAAAATAAACCGCCCTCTGAAAATTTTAACTCTTAGGCAAAATCAACAGAAAAGGGACTTCATCACCATCAGGATAAAGTCCACAGGTCTCTGCCCTGTTGACCTCACCCCTTAACGTGGGACACCCACAAAGTCTGGCCTCCAGGCCTCGGCACCTGCTGCCCTTCATCCCTTCCCTAAAAACCTTCTCCTTCGGGCCTCAGCTTAGATGGAAAGACCTTGAGGGCAGAGGCTGTGGCTAGTTCAGCCCAGTATTCCTGGTGCAGGACAGGAGAGAGAAATACGCCGGAACAAATGAATAAGTAAATGACAGACGGAAGCAGACAAGTGGAACCCCACAACAGGAGAACGCTCGGACCAGGACAACCTACCAGCACCCTGTGTGGCCAGGGGCAGGCCGCCGGCAGATGCAGTGCCAGCAACTCACGGTGAGAGCGAGTGTGAAGAGGAGCAGGATGACGTGGCTGGGCTGGACCTGTGGCTCGAGGCCAACGGGCCATAAGAAGCCAGCTTCCCCTGATCCAGGACCACTAAGGACTGGCTCAGCTCAACCCATGAAACACAATCTTCAGCCACATCCCAGCAGCAGCCCCACACTCACCCTCTGGCCCTCCAGGAGCCTGACCACAAGGAGAAGATGCATTCATTCATCCAATCATTCATTCAACAAGGACGCACTGGCCAGATGCTGGGGAAGCTGCAGGAATGAGACACAAGGAGTCCCTGCCCTCATGGAGCTCACAGCCTGACCGTGAAGTACCCAGATGAAAACGCAACCATGGCCAGAAGGAGAGGAACAGGGTGCTAGGAAAGGGGGAGGAGGTAGGATGGTCCAGGGAGGATGGTCCAGGGAGGCCTCTCTGCATGACTTTGAAGCTGAGCTCTCAACAGTAAGGAGTGACCAGGGAAAAACAGAGGAAGAGCATTTCTGGCTGAGGAACAGGCATGTGCTCAGGGCAGGAATGTGGCTGCGGGTGTTTGAGGAGATGAAAAACAGAGGTGTAGTGATGAATGAGGACAGCAGGGGACAGAAGACGCCAAGAAGTCTCTGAGGGATGGTTTTGAGCCACAAGTGCTAAGATCCTCCTACTTACATGGGGGATGCCGCAGGGGGAGGGGAGCGGGGGGAACGGGGCATGGCCAGGCGGGGCAAGAACAGAAGCTGCCCACTTCTGAGTGAGGAGGCTATGACTGACATCAGATGACCAGGCCCACCTGAAGCACCCACTTCTTGGGATGGTTCTTGGTCACAATAAGGCAAAAAGTGGGTTCTGACTGTGATTCCATTCGGCCAGGGATCTTCCCATAGCGAAAGAGTAGATCGTCCCAAAACGGGACTTCAAGTGTGTGTGACAGCGTGTCGAGACTGATCACGGGCTTCTTCCTCCATCTTCTGGGCACGTTATTTAGCAGGAACCCGTCTCCAGCAGCATGTTCAATGAACCAAGCCTCATGGCCTGTTCACAGGCAAGTTTGAAGTCATTCGAAAGAGGTCACATGCAGAAAGCATTTCAGATAATTTGAATGACCATCTGTCCGATGATTTGTCCTTAACCACCTAATGCTCTGTATCTTGACTGCGGACCACAAAGTGTGCTGGGCACTTTACCCCCCACAGGTAGCCCTCCGAGATAGGGGTCTTTATTCTGCCTTCTTGGGTGAGAACACTGAAGCTCAATCAGGTAAAGTGTCTGTCCCAAGGGCAGACGTGGTGGCCGCCAAAGACCACATGTCCTTCCCAACCACACACTTCATTCTTCCTCAGTGCACAGGCACCGGGGCCCACCCACAGAGAAGCCCACTTTGGTCCAGCAGAAACCCTGGCTCTGCCACTCACTGTGGGACCAAGGGCGCTTCGCTTCACTTTTTTGTCATAGTTTCCCCATCTGTCAAACAAGATGAGTCCCTATCTCATATATTTACTATGAGGATTAAGTGAGTTAAATAAAAAGCACGAAGAGTAAGTATTACATTAGTAGTGGCTTGACGACAACGATGATGCTCTGGCTGTCCCTGGGTATTAAAACCTCCTCAGCCGTCACTGGCAACATCAGCTAGAAGGTGTTAAGACAGAGGCTGAACTCAACCAACCAGCCCCAGGTCTCTGGCCAAACCTGTCAGTGAAAGCACAGGGATTCCCAACCAAACCCAACCGTGCTGTTGAGTCCCCTCTAGCACAGTCCCCACTCAGGGCTGTCAACTCTCCACTTAACCTCTCCTCAGGAACCTGCTATTCAAGAGGCTCAAGGGAGTCCCACCACCCAGCTCGCACCCACACCCACCACTCCCACCACTCAGATCTTCCCACTCACCTCCCCACCTCAGCCGCGCCTCCACCCCGCCTCCTCTGCCTAGGCCCCGCCCACCCGCCCTCCACCCCACCTCCCTAGCTAAGCGCCCCCGCCTGCGCTCCCCCCCCCTCCCCACCCCTCCCAACCCCAGGCTCTTGGCCTGAAGCACACCGACACAAGGAAAGTCTTTAAACTTCTCCGTGGTTTTCCGGGCTTGACAGTACTGATCGAACTCTCACCTCTAGAATTCCGAGGGGCAAATCCATCCAATTTTAGGGCCAAGGCAGACCCGTGGTCAGCATCCCACAGTGTCCGCTCCCATTCTCCCTCCAGGGATGTTCTGTTCTTAGAACAATGGAATAGCCCAGCCCAGCCCTGCCACCAGCAGCCTCTGGAAGCATCAGCAGGGCCAGAAACAAAACAGCCAAACTCAGGGCTAAAGCCCAGCTACATTGCAAATTAATTTGTTTCTCTTACGTGTAAAGTAGAAGTAATACTCTTGCCCACCTGATTCCTCTTCTATGGATGAGGAATCAGACAGACCTGGGTCCGGATCCCGTCTCTACCACGACGTGATCTTGGGGCAAGTTCCCTCACCCTTCTGGGCCTCGGGTCCTTTATCCACAAATGAGGGGACAAAGAGTACCCAACCTCTTAAGTTTCTGGATGGAAACAATAAATGTGACCTGTCCCTGCTATTAATCCAGCAGAATTATCCAGCCCAAGAAGAGGGGATCACAACCAGCATCGCAGCCTATCTGCAAATGCAAAATCAATCCCAAAGGCATTTTTGGAAGGCCTGGTCTTTCGCTGCAGCAGGCAGAAAGGTGTTGAGAGGGAAGTGACCAAGCAGTCCCTGTGTCAGAACACAACACCTTTCTGCAGACAGGCACCAAACTGAAAGTACAAAAGTCAAAGAGACGCACACATTAAAATGGGTTCAATGGCCAGAAAAACCCTAATTACCCCTCACCTATTCCAAAAGTACACAAGAATTCATAAGAAAAAAAAGTATAAAAAATAGCAGACACCCAAGATCCCATCTCCCAGATTTAATAGATATTTACATTAGATTCCTTTTTTCCCCCCAATAAAACAGACATAGCTGAAGCCTTCCCCAACCTCTCTCTCCCCAATCCCTCCTTCCCCAAGCAATGGTTCCTCTGTGTAATGCCCACATATTTCTGACCTCTAACTGCAATTTATCCTTTTATTATGTACATATTCATGAACATTACATATAAAGCTCATTTGGTACTTTTTTAAACGTATAGAATCTTTTGCAACTTGCTTTTTTCCACTCAACAGGATGTCTGGAGATCTATTAAAGGACTGGGTAATCAAACAAGATTTTCTTTCATATAATGGAATTGTGCATTTTACGCATACCCTTTCATGACAGATTCCCTGCAATTTCGTAATGTTTTTTAATACTGGCCTTTGCTTTCCCAACTACATAGGTTTCACTTGCCCTCAAGGAGCAGTCACAGAAAGGCTCAAAGAGGATAATCAAGCTGTCCTGGTCATATAATCATTTGCTAAGAGGCAGAGCCAGGATTCCACCCCAAGCCTGTCCAGAGGCCACACATCTATGATACAATGACAGGTCAGTCTACTTTCTCCTTAATTTTTCCTCTCCTGCCCAGTTTTCTGACTCTAAATAGAGTTCTGGACCAGAACTCTACTTTCAGAACTTTCACATACTTATACCTGCAGAGAAAGCTGAAACAAAACTTGCCTCAGGCAGGGTACATGTTGGTCTGGAATTATTTGCAAAATAAGCACCAACAGAATTACCCTTTTTGTGGGGGTGGAAGATCCTAAATGAGGGCAGCAGGGACTCCAAGGGGATGAGGCTTCATCTCCATGTACCCAGCTAAAGGGAATGGGCAGTGATCTAGGCTCAAGGAGACTGCGAGGCACTGATCCTCCCAGGAATTAACAGGCTCATTTACAAGATGCAGCAGCTGTTTCTCCAGTTACTACTGGGATCATGACTTTGACCTCCCATCTGCAATGACAAAAACAGCCATAAAAAAAATATATCCTGTAGCCTGGGATAAGCAGGATAAGCAGTTCTCCTATCAACCCTGCTCTGAACCCAAGACAATCCCAAGGCCTGCTCTGGCCTTCCAAGGAAACGACTTCAGCCAGGTCCCAAGGGTGACCTGTTCTATCTGCTTCATCTCAGGCTGAAGGGATACTTTTTCCTCCCGGATCACAGAGGGGAGACTGGCAATGATGCTAAACTATAAATGAAACAGCAACAAATCTCCCCTCCAGCTGGAACCCTACCTGCCATAACATCAGACATGAGCCCTCATCAATTCACTGCATGACACCTGACACACCTCATGTGGTTCAAGCATCACTTCTATCCTTTGTAAACTGCACTTCATAATCTCGAGGTCTCTCTCAAAGCCACAAAGGTCTTTCGAGGGAGGCTATGCCCTCAGTAGACAGGGGGGTCACTTGGGGTGGATGGGGTGGAAGGATGCATAAGATCCAGAATAGAAATATATTCTTTGATGTAGATCACTGAAACTTTTACTCAAACTGTTAAATGTGAGTGAAAGCATCCCTGCTACTTTTATTGATCTGCAACAAACACCTGGAATGACACTAATCTGCTTGCTGTGAAACTGGGCCAGGAGACAAGGGCTCCTCCCACCCAGAAACTGTAGCTATCACCTCAGACACTACTTGGCAAATATTAGCCAAGTAGTAGCCAAAAAAAAGAATAATTGAGAACACAGCTAAATACCTAACTTTTTTTTTCTCCAAGGTCACTTTGGGGATTTTGTTTGTCTGCTTGTTTAATGTTGTTTTTAAATATTTTATTTATTTATTTGACAGACACAGATCACAAGTAGGCAGAGAGGCAGGCAAAGAGAAAGGGGGGGAAGCAGGCTCCCCGCTGAGCAGAGAGCCTGATGCGGAACTGGATTCCAGGACCTCGAGATCACAACCCAAGCCGAAGGAAGAGGCTTAACCCACTGACCTACCCAGGCACCCTGTTTAATATTTTTTTTAAAGATTTTATCCATTTGTTTATTTATGAGAGAGTGAGTGCGCACATGCAGGAAGGGGGTGCAGAGCAGAGGGAGAAGGACAAGCAGACTCCATGCTGAGCATGAAGCCAGATGCAGGCAGCCTATCCCACAACCCCGAGATCACCATCTGAGCCAAAACCAAGAATCAGACACCCAACCGAATGAATCACCCAGGTGCCCCTCCAAGGTCACTTTGAACAGTGGGTTTGAAGCTCCACATTCCTTTTGGGAGGGAAAAGATTTCAGTAAAGTAGAACATGTTCTCCAGTCCAAACCATGGGCCTCAGGCTGTTCTCAGCTTCTGGAACAAAAGTGATGATGTCAAGGGTCCTCAGAGGCTTACTTTATCTGACTGCTAAGTAAGAAAGCTAAAACTACATTTTGCAAAATGTCACATGGATGTTCCATCCTGCATCTTTTGAACTGTGGCTTTTTCTCTAGGATTATAAGAGAGTTTGAGAGGAAAAACTAGATTACAACTTTATTCTATAATCATAGAGTTGAATGGGACATCAGAGACTATTGAATTCTACCTCCTCATTCTTGGTATTATGTCAAAAATGAGTGAGAACTTCTGAGATAAATGTTTCAAAGATTCTGGGTAAATTACCAAAAATAATAATTATAAAAGGGACAAACCAGGTAGTGGTATTCAACTTGTAAATAAAAACAGGGAATCTCTTTCACTTATATGTGAGACTATTAATGTGGTCAACTTCACAGAGACAGAAAGCAATATGGTGTGGGTGCCTGAATGGCTCAGTCCGTTAAGCGTCCAACTCCTGATCTCAGCTCAGGTATTGATCTCAGGGTCACAAGTTCAAGTCCAGTACTGGGCTCCATGCTGGGTGTGGAACCTACCCAAAAAAAAAAAAAAAAAAAAAGAAGGGGGGGAGGGGAAAAAAAAAAAAAAAAAAAAAAAAAAAAAGGAAGGAGGGAAGGGGAAAAAAAAAAAAGAAAAAGAAAGCAGTATGGTGGTTGCAGAGGTTGTGCAGAATGGGGAATAAGGAATTACTGTTTAAATGGGACAAAGTTTCAGTTTTGCAAAATCAAAAGGAAAGAATTCTGAAACTGTATAGATGGTGAGGGTTGCACAACAATGTGAAGGTACTTAATGCCACTGAACAGGACACTTACAATGAATGATTAGATGGTAAATTTGGTATTATGTGTATTTTGCCACAGTATTTTAAATTGAGGAGAGAAAAAAGATTATCTCTACCTGCTAACTTTCATTTGAGAACCAGCATGGCCTAGGAGCTGGCAACTAAGACTCTGGAGTCCTGGGGCGCCTGGGTGGCTCAGTGGGTTAGGCCGCTGCCTTCGGCTCAGGTCACGATCCCAGAGTCCTGGGATCGAGCCCCGCATCGGGCTCTCTGCTCGGCAGGGAGCCTGCTTCCTCCTTTCTCTCTGCCTGCCTCTCTGCCTGCTTGTGATCTCTGTCTGTCAAATAAATAAATAAAATCTTTTAAAAAAAAAAAAAAAAAAAAAAAGACTCTGGAGTCCTGAATTCATCTCTCTGTTCTGCATTTACCATCTGGGGGCCTTTGGGCAAATCGTTCGACATCTCTGAGACTATTTCTTCACCTATACAAATGGCAATAGTAACAGCCTCCAATTTCAGAGGCCTATGAGAATAACAAAATAAAGTAACAGAATCTCGTAGCACAAGAATAATCCCCAACTGAATTATTATTATGCGTTTAAATAACAGTTTATTACTTAATGTTACTTAAAAGTCAGTAATGATCAAATAATTAAGTTATTAATATTATATTATCAGCTAGGTCGCTATGCGCATCAGAAGACTTCGTTTTAAGGGGAAAAGAAGCCCAAGTTAGGAGTCAGAAGACCTGGGCTTCCAGGATGGCTGTGGCCGTGAGATTTCTCCCTGGTGCAGGGGTTGACTGAGATGATCTCTTAGATTACCAAAGAGCAAGATCAGCTTTGCTGCTCGGCGGGGGCCAGACCTGGAACTGCACCTCCCTCACCGCCTAAGCTTCTCGGGGACGTCCAGGTCGAAGGAAGGGGTCCAAAGTTCGTGCCGGAGAAGGGTGACTGCAAAGCCCCTTCCTAACTAAACCTGAGGAGGTGGCATGGTGCAAGCTTGTACAACACACCCACGAATCGGGAGCAAGCGTCGGTACTTTGTTCCTCCCCTGCCCAGTCTGTCCCACCCCGCTGGGGGAGCTGCAAGGAACCTGCCAGTCTCCGGGATCCTGCAGAGACCCCAAGAAAAAGAAACCCCAAAAGAGCCTGGGTTGCAGAATTATAAATACCCTTTTGCACATGCGCACTGCAATTTACGAGTGGTCCGGGGCACAACGCGCGCCCACTGCGCTTGCGCCGTCACGGTCGCCCTTTGGGGCACAGGAGCAGAAAGGGGGTCCCGCGGTCCCGCGAAGAAGAAAAAGGAATTAATCTGCGGCGGCCGCTCAGTGCGGGTTTCCTCGTTCCTTACCTCATAGTGCTTCATGGTTCCCTCACACGGCCCCTACTGCGCCTGCTGCCGCTGCTGACTACCTACGCGCAACAAGGAACACACTCCCTCACGAGCTCGCGACTGCCGCGCGACACTAACCTCGGTTCTGCGTCGGCCCCGCCCCTCCCTGCCGCGCGCGCCCCTACAGCCAATCAGCGCGCGGGGAGCTCACCTTCGACCCCGCCCCGTGAGGCTGGTCTTGAGCAAGAACTAGCCTCTCTCGCCATAAGGCTGGCCAACCAGCTTGCGGAACACACCGAGGGGGAGGAGCGCAGGCCCGACAGGGACAAGCAGAAAGGTGCTTGGCCACCCACCAATCAAAATGGAGCCCCGGAGCCGCGCGCCCCTTCCCCGCCCCTTGGTGGCGTCGCTGTGGAAACCAAGGGAAGCGACGGTTATCTTACAGCTGGGGGCGGGAGCAAAAAGTTGAGTGACAGGGAGGACAGCATCCGCATGGCGGGGGAAACGACTGTGTGAATTCCCAGGTGGGCAGCCCCCTAGGTTATGGGGAGCAACCTGAAAGGGCTAGGTGCTGGGGGCGTGTGCTGAGGCGCCTGGATGGAGAGGCCTCTCCGGCGAGGGGACCGCCATCTGTCATGAATGGGAGGGAAAGAAAGGGGACATGTATGACGAAAAGCCCCCGGGGGATCACCCAACTTACAAACTGAGTCCTCGCCCCATTCTGGGGGGTGCAAGCCCAGCCCCGTAGGCCAGGGGCCCACACCTGTCTACCTGTGCTACCCAGTATGGTCACCACCGGCCATGCGTCTAGTGAGCCCTAGAAACGTGGCTGGTACAAATCAAGATGTGCTGTAAAGGTAAAATACGCACCGATTTCAAAGACTTAGTATAAAAAGGAGAATGTAAAAAAAAAAAAAACCCTCATTAATAACCTTTTATGTTAATTAAAAGTTAAAATGATATTTTAGATATATTGGATTAACGTAGATTATTACAATTAAGTTCCTTTGTTTCTTTTTACTTCTTTAAAATGCCTATTAGAACATTTAAAATCAGGGTGTCTGGGTGGCTCAGTCAGTTAAACATCTTCCTTAGACTCATGTCACAATCTCAGGGTCCTAGGATCGAGCCCCATCTGTTTCTTCCTCTCCCTCTGTGTTCTCTCCCTCTGTCTCTCCAATAAATAAATAAAATCTGAAATTAATTAATTTAAAATTACAGACCTGGCTTGCATTTGTGGTTGTCTGAATTGCATCGCACTGGCTCTACTGGGCAGTGCTGGTCTGGGGTTATGCCATGCTTTTGCTCCTTTGATTATTTGTCATGAGCAGGCTGGGGAAGTTGGATGCCACCACACACACACACACACACACACACACTCACACACACGGCCTCCTGCACACACTCAAGATTTCAGGACAGAGTTAGTAGCACCTGGCACACTCCCTCACCTTCTCTACTTTCTCCTCATTCCAGACCCCGCCCCTGAGCCTTCATCAACTGTGGAACCCTCTGGAGCTTAGAGGCCTGACATCAGAGATGTGGTGAGAAGTCATCAAAGGTAAATCACTGATTCACAGGGGAGCAGGGTGGGGCAAGGTGAGTCAATGCTTAACACTTAGTCATCCAGGTTCAGTTCTGGAAACTTCTAAAGCTACAGCTTTTGGGGACTTGTGACTTCCAATAAAGGAATCCAAGGCTGTGGTCTTGAGAAACTCACTGTCTTTTTCGCTAGGCCTATCTGGGAAAAAGAGATGAAACCATAAAAGCGTTTTATAATTGTGCTGTCAAAAACACAGATCTTTTCTCTGTTGGCAGTTAGTGTTCACAGTATCTTGAGATCCTTTCTGTCCTGACAGGCTTCACTCCTCCCTGCCTTCATTGAGGGGGACAGGAGGAACAATCACTTAGAAACCAAAAGTTAAAATCTTACCAAGTTGACTTACTTGAGACATCTAATTGTGAAGTGCTGAGGGGCACAGTTGAACCCCTAAAATCCACCCAAGTTTTGCTACTTTGCCCTATCAATTTCCAGCTTCTGTAATGTGGGCTGGATCGGTCAGTGTGTCTTCTCTGTTGCTGTATTCCAGCTAGGTAAGGTGTGTGAGGTCCAAACTGATGTCATTCTAGACAGAGTCCATGTACATCCCTACAGACTCAGAACATTCTGGAATTTACCCTTCAATACTGTTTTCCTGAGCCCCACACTCACTCAATAGGCACGAAATCATTCTGTGAGCCTACTCTGCTGTGTGCCAACAAGGGCATACCAATAATTTCCACCCTCTCCTCACCCACAAGAAGCTCATAGAAGGGCAGGATCCAGCTCATAAAGGACAATACCCCCTTGTTTTTGATGGATACTGCAGGTGCAAGCACTCCTTATTGGCCTCATCTAGCTTCCAGTAACCACGTTGTCAGCAGAAATAATATCCATCTTCAGAATGAAGACTGGCCACTTTGTTCAAACCATTCATGAGTCTGGCTTCTTTCACTAACAGAACCCACTATGCCTGTCAGTTAGGGACAGCTAGACCCTGCTTCTGTCCTTATCACCCCCAACACAGTGGCGAATTCATAATAGTCACAGCTAGTTTGCTGAGCCAACTGTCATAAGCCCTTTATGGCAATTTCCAAAGGGGAAATTCCAGAAAGGTCTGGTGCTATGGCAGTACCGAAGGACGAGTGGGGGGCTCCTTGGATCTCAGATTTGGGGGAACCCATGGTCATTTGAATGTTGAAGTTCTGGTGTGTCTGTCTGTCTCACAAGCTCCTTTTGTATTTCCCATGTGCAGGTAAGGTAGGATCTTGATTTCTCTGGGAACCTGGCTTGGCTTGTTTTGGGGTATGTGATGGAGCTGGTTCGAGCTGTGTGAGAGAAGGTGAAGCCTAGACCAGACAAGCCAGGGCTGGTTAGCAACTTTCCACTGTGTCAGGAACCCCAGAGAGAGGCTTCCCAAGTTCTACCCAGTGTTGCCTTTTTTGTTTTTAAGTCCGTAGAATTTTTTTTTTTAATTGAGCTGTAATTTACATACAGTGAAATTTACCTTTTTTAGTGTACAGCTCTGAATATATACAGTTGTGTAACTAACATAACAGTCCAGATACAGAACATTTCCATCATCACCCCCCCCCCGCCAAATTCCCCTGTCTCCCTTTGTAGCACATCCCAGCCCCCTGCAACCAGTGATCTGCTTTCTGCCCTAACACTTTTACCTTTTCCAGAATGCCTTATAAAATGGAATCACAACAGTACGACTCAGACAGCCTTTTGAGTCTGGCTCCTTTCACTAACATAATGCATTTGAGGTTCGTCTGCATTGTTTTCTGTACCAGTAACTCGGTCCTTTCTTATGGCTGAATACTATTCCATCATGTGGCTAGGCCACAGTTTGATTATCCCCCACTGAAGCACATTTAGGTTTTAATGGCTGTTGATAATTACAAATCAAGCTTTGATAAACATCCGTTCATGGGCTTTTATGTAAACACAGGTTTTTATTTCACGTGGGTATTCCAACCAGGGGTGGAATTGTTGGTTTATATGGTTGTAGTGCTTTTGAAGGTCTTTTTGAAGAAGAGAAGCAGAGTTGAAAACAGTAGTGATCATTTATTTAAAATGAAGGCTTTATCATCATCTGAATCACATTGTACACAAGCTGAGTGCTTACCATAAATACTGAGTGTGCTAAACACTTTACATTTAGCATTTTGCTCACTGGGTGATCTCAGGCGGCAAGTCACATGACCTCTCAGAGCCTCAGTTTTCCCACCTGCAAAATGCAAGTAACATTAGGCCAACCCCACAGGATTATTGCAAGGACTGAATGAATTAATACATATGGAACACTTAGAGCCAGACTGGCACATAGTAGGCTGTGTCAGTGTCCGCAGTCATTATAATGTTCATTTCCTGGCCCCTCTTAATTTCATCCTCATAGCAACCCTGGGAGTTAAGATCTATTCTTATCTGCATTTAATAGAGGACACACCTAATGTTCCAAGAGATCAAGCACGTTACACAAGATCACACAGGCTGTAAATAAGTACATAGTGGGTCCCAGATTTCAGCTGAGGCTGACTGACTCCAGACTCACCTGCTTTGTTCCTACATCAGTCAGGGTTCTCCCAAAGAAACAGAACCAGGATATATGTGTTTGTGAGTATGCATGTGTGTGTGTGTGTGTGTGTGTGTGTGTGCGCGCGCGCGTGTGAATAAAAGGTGTATTTCAAGGCATTGGCTTACATGATTATGGGTGCTAGCTAGGCAACTCTGAAATCTGTAGGGCAAAACAGCAGGCTAGAAACTCTTGGCCAGGAGCTGACACTTCTTCCTCAGGGAAACCTCGGTATTATTTGCTTTTAAAACATTTCCACTGATTGAACAAGACCCATCCCCATTATTCAGGACCATCTACTGTACTTCAGTCAACTAATTATAGACATTAACTTAACCACATCTACAAAATACTTTCACAACACTTAGATTTGTGTTTAATTGAACATCTGGGTACCAAAGCCCAGCCAAACCGATGCATACAATTAAACCATCCCATCTTCTCTGAGTTGAGAGCTCAAGATCTGCTGAGGTTTCTGTGGAGGCCACTTTTCCATTAATGTTTTGAAGTATCCAGTGAATGTCCAGACAAAAAAAATCCTAAGGAGAGGTATTGGGGTTATACTGTGTAGTTTGGGTGGGCAGACAAAAATTCTTGAACATGACCCTGGCTTACCTAGGAAGGGGGAGTTCCCAACCCTAAGTTTGCCTCCAAATACAAAGATACCCAACACCATGTGAGGACCTTTGGAGTTCTTCACATCTGTAACTCTAGATTAAATTTATACCATAAAATACTAGCATGTAACCATGAGGAAGTTCACAAGTGCTGGGTTTTCCTTCGTGATGAGAACTCTTCTGCTATTTATTTATGTAACTTATTTTTTATTTATGAAACTTTTTAAAAATTGAATTATTTTCCCCTTATGATTGTTCAGGGCCCCTGCTGTACTATAGTTATGGATGCCCAGGCCAGACCCATCATCCTCCCAGGTTGGCCAGTGTGTGTACTAATCCAGTCCTTACTGACATGGTTACCGTTGGTGGGGTCAGTGAGTGGCCAAGGATCGCCAGCATCCCCCAACTGGAAAGCGGGGGGAAAGCCATGGTCTTCTTTCTCAGAAGTCTCAGCTTACACCAAGGCAGTAGTCACCAGCAACATTTTGCTGTGGTGCTGCCAGGAAGGGGGTGGCTCAGCAGCCCATCATTCACCGAGATGGTTAGTCACCCCTTCGATAGTACTTCCTCTGTGCCAGGTCTGTCCTGCACACCTTACAAATGTCGACTTCATGAGGCAAGTACAACTACTATCCTTATTGTACAGATGAGGGAACTGAGGCCCCAGATGGTTCAGTAACCAGCCCAAGGTCATACAGCCAGGAAGTGCTAAAACTGGGAATGAAACCTACTGTCTGGCTCCAGAGCCAGTATCACACCACCCTCACCTCCCAAGCAGCTCTTCCAGGAACCTTCCACCCCAACCACCACCACTGCCTACCCCTTCTTCCCTATGGCTTCCTCAGTTGGTACCCCTTTCTGAGCCTCCTTTCCCCATCAGCCCTGCCTTTGACCACAGGCACCCCAGACTCTCAGAGCCAGAGGGGATCATAGACCCTCAGAGGTGTATGACACACCCATGCCCCCCCAAATCATAAATGTAGTGGGGAGAAAAATGAAGCAGGTGCATTTAAAACAGGCAGGAATAGTTATGAAGTGTCCACTGCGACTGGATGCCAGATACTGTTCCAGTATCTGGATTCTGGCAACTGCAGGCTGGGAGGGAGATGGATTTGGCATGAAAACCAAAGAACAAGATAATTTCAGATTTCCGTGATAGGTGTTCTTGAGAAAAAGGTAAAGTGAAAGGCATAAGGAGCCTTTTTCCCCGGAGAGAAGATCACTCCGGGGAGGTGAGTTTTTGTCCCGGGGCCTCACCTTGCTTTATAGGAACCTGTATGGTGAGGACAGGGATAGTTCTGGGGCTCCTTATTGCATTCTCCCCACAGCCAAGAGAAGAGGGCGGGTGGGTATTTTTCTTCCCTTGTTACAGAAGTCGGGGTAGGGGGGAACCTAGGGCAAGGCAAGGTTAGCCAGCTTTCTCAGAATCACCTGGAGTGAGAACCCCCATTCTCGGAGCCCCGTGAGAAACCGGAGAGCAGTTCTACTGTCACCTGGGGAAGAGCGGGGCAGCCCTAAGGAGAGGGGCCACATCCGGCCCGCCCCTTCCCGAGAGGTGTGCCGTAACCTATTGACCCAGGCTGGGGATGACACACGAAGCCGACGGGGGTCCGCGAAGGCAGTGAAAAAAGGTCGCGATTGGCTCCCCGTCAAGTGGGCGGGGCCCTCGTCGCTCTGTGCGCGCGCCGCGGGGAGGCGTTGCCGAGGGCGGAGCGGGAAGGGGCGTGGCCGCGCGCGGGCAGCCGTTGGCGGCTAAGCCCCGCCCCGGACGTCGCGCGTCGCCGACTGGGAGGCGGCGATTGGTCGGAGCGGCGCGGGGGGCGGGGCAGAAGGTTCTGGAGGGGGCTGGCGGGCTCTGGAAGCTTCCGCCGGACGGGTATATAGAGTCCGGGACGGGGCGGCGGCGAAGCCGGGGTACGGCGACAGCTGGGCGGCGGGCCGCAGGCGGGGGCTATGGGCAAGGATTATTACCAGACGCTGGGCCTGGCCCGCGGCGCGTCGGACGAGGAAATCAAGCGGGCTTACCGCCGCCAGGCGCTACGCTACCACCCGGACAAGAACAAGGAGCCCGGCGCCGAGGAGAAGTTCAAGGAGATCGCCGAGGCCTACGACGTGCTTAGCGACCCGCGCAAGCGTGAGATCTTTGACCGCTACGGGGAAGAAGGTGCGTGCGCGCGCGGCTAGGGGCGCGGCCCCGCCGTTTGACAGGAGGGAAAACCGAGGCCCGGCGGCCGGGCTGTAGCGTCCCCGGGGGACGCCCCGGGCCCGGTGGGCGAGAGGCCCCCGCCCTCGGATTGGCGGCCGCCGGATGGGAGGAGGAGTCCTGGCAGCGCTGCTCGCCCAGAAGCTTCTAGCATGTCTGCGGTTGCCCCTCCCTAGGCGCCTCCACCCACGTCCCCAAGCGGTCCCAGGGGTGCGGGTGCGACGCAGTGGGGACTGAGGCCGAGCCGGGCCGATGGCATCGCGGCCCCGGTAGTCCGAAGCTCACCTGGGCCGAGGTGGCAGGCCTAGCGCCCAGGGGCGCAGGGTGGGGCTTGTGGCTGCGCGTAGGGCTTGACCTGCGATCGGCGAGCCTGCGGATGAGCACACTGATTAGCGCCGACCTCACTCTGTGGCCCCTGTGAGGGCGGAGTGAGATAATCCCTGTAAAGTGCTTACCTAACCTGCTGCCGGGCACGTAGATGGCAGCCAGCTCCCGAACGCAGTCCAGGTGCAGAGGAACCCGCCTCTGCCCGGCCGCAGCGGTGCAGGCCTCTGAGGCCCAGAGAAGGAAGCTGTCTTGTTGTCCATTTTCCCGTGGATGACTCAGACTGGTTTCTGGGCTGGGTCTTAAGAAATGAAGTGGCTTTTTATGTAAGGATGGTGGCAGTTAGTGCCAGGGTGTGAGAATTTGAAAAGCTGCGTTTATGGTTTTGCTTTCATTTCTGCTCCTCACGTATTCCTAGCTCTTGAGTATTTCTGAGAGTAAACACTTACTGAGCACTGATCCTGGAGCGTGCCTTTTTCAGCTGATCTCTTAATGAATTTTTTGTAAATCTTCATATATTTGTAGGGAGAATAGGTTAGTCAAGAAGTGGTGGGAATTCCGTGTCCTCTAGAGAGGGCGCTTGAGCCCCTTACCCCTGTCCTAGCACGCTGAAGCACCGGGAGGGGGGAGTCTAACTCTGGCTTAGGCTTCCTGACAGGAAGAGTAAAGAACCTCCCACCCCCCCACCCTTAATGGTACTCGAGCTTTTTTCCTTAGTGAAAGCACCTAGAAAGAAAGGGTGGGGGAGGCAGGGGGAGAGAAGCTCACCACCAACCATCTAATTTCTTCTGATTTTGCCTTTCAGGTCTAAAGGGTGGTGGCCCCAGTGGTGGGAGCAGTGGTGGTGCTAATGGTACCTCTTTCAGCTACACATTCCATGGAGATCCTCATGCCATGTTTGCAGAGTTCTTCGGTGGCCGAAATCCCTTTGACACCTTTTTTGGGCAGCGGAACGGGGAGGAAGGCATGGACATTGATGACCCGTTCTCTGGCTTCCCCATGGGCATGGGTGGTTTCACCAACATGAACTTTGGCCGTTCCCGTCCTGCCCAAGAGCCCACCCGAAAGAAGCAAGATCCCCCCGTCACCCACGACCTTAGGGTCTCGCTTGAAGAGATCTATAGTGGCTGTACCAAGAAGATGAAAATCTCCCATAAGCGGCTGAACCCCGATGGAAAGAGCATTCGCAATGAAGACAAGATCTTGACCATCGAAGTGAAGCGGGGGTGGAAAGAAGGGACCAAAATCACCTTCCCCAAGGAAGGCGACCAGACCTCCAACAACATTCCAGCTGACATTGTCTTTGTTTTAAAGGACAAGCCACACAATATCTTTAAGAGAGATGGCTCTGATGTCATTTACCCAGCCAAGATCAGCCTTCGGGAGGTAGGATACTAATAAGTATGGTAGTATGTATGGAGGGAGATTGTTGGATTTTGAAGTCGTTGGATATTTGCTTGACAGATATGTCTGAGCACTTTGGAGCCAGGCTTGGGGGTTACAGCAAAAACGAGACTGACCAGGGCTCTGTTGTTCCAGAGTTTTCCATATCTGGGGGCAAGGTCTTAGCTACAGGTGGTGCTTCTCCTACATTAAATGGCTTCTGGACAGGAGTTGAGCATCCTAAATACCTTCCATCTAACGTTCTGTCTTTGCTCTCTAAGGCTCTGTGTGGCTGCACAGTGAACGTACCCACTCTGGACGGCAGGACCATACCCGTTGTGTTCAAAGATGTCATCAGGCCTGGCATGCGGCGAAAAGTTCCTGGAGAAGGCCTCCCCCTCCCCAAAACGCCCGAGAAACGCGGGGACCTCATTATTGAGTTTGAAGTGATCTTCCCTGAAAGGATTCCCCAGACGTCAAGAACCGTACTTGAGCAGATTCTTCCAATATAGTCTCCTGTGTTTCCCAAGGACTGACCAGGGACCTTTCCAGAGCTCAAGGATTTCCGGACCGTTCCACCAGTTGTGGACCCGTGAGAGGGCGGGAGGGCCCAGGGAGGGCTTTCGTACTGCTGAATGTTTTCCAGAGAATATATTACAATCTTTCAAAGTCGTGCACTAGACTTAAGTGGTTTTTCGAGCGATAGGGCAGCAGGTGGTGGGGACAGCAGGAAAAGGCATTCCAGTCTGTCCCACTGGTTCCTGCAGCCCTCCTGGGATGGGCCCGCACCCTCCTCCAGGCCCCGCCCACGGTCAAGAGGCAGACCCACAGCTGGACTTGATGTGTCTATAGTCCCTTGACTTAATGGCCATTAGGTGGTGCCAACCTGCCATCTTGGTTACCAGACCCTGTACACTCCTCAGTTTCTGTTGTGTGATCAGTTTGTGTTTTATTCTGTATTTGTCTCCCCCGTCTTGCTCTTCCCCTGAAGAATCCTGTTTTCTCTTTTGCCATCTCAAATTGAGAACCAACTTCGATTATTTTTGCAAAACTGCCTGGCTGGCACCCACAAGCAATACCTCTTGTTCCAGCAGGACCAAGGGAGCCAGCCTCATGTGAATGAGTTGCACAGATGCTTCTCCCTAGAGGGTCAGGGGCCCTGGACAGAGTAGGGGACCTTCTCGACCCCGGACTCTGAAGCCTTCTTGACCCCCTACTCTGAAGCCACGTGCACTCACTTATGGGTCACACTCTTTTTTTGTTTTGTTTTGTTTTATCTATAAGGCAATCTTTTGGCACACCTGGGGCTTACAAGTGCCCAGGTAATTTTTCATTAATGGACTCTGGACTCTTTCAAAAGGATCTGATTCTTTTGAATTTTGCACAGCTCTAGATATAATCCCTTTTGATAAAAGGGTCTTTGCTTCTGATTACAGGAGCACTGTGGAACGTCTGTAAATATGTTTTTATAATTCTGTGTAATGTTGGTGTGCCCTCAAAGGAAACCAGCCCACGGCAGCTGCTGCTCTCTGTACAGGGCCACGATGGAATTCAAAAGGAACCTTGGGAGTTGGGGAGGGGGGCCGGGTTGGAACAAGTGTCTGTTCCTTGCAGGCCAGTCTGGTGCTCAGACCTTTAGACTCATTGTAAGTTGCCACTGCCAACATGAGACCAAAGCGTGTGACTTGTCAATGTGCAGCACGACAGCATTAAAGACTGATGCTAAACCTCAGGGGAGCAGTCCTGCGACTCTGTTTGAGGGTTTTGCTGATGGGCTGGGGCGGCAGCTGGGTGTCCCTCCAGATGCAGTCAGGGTGGAAGGGAAGGGCCAGGGAAGGCTGGGGGTGGGCACAGGCAGGAGAACTCTGCAGGGAGAGATAAGTCTCCCTTCCTGGGCTGCATGCAGAGTAGAGAATGTCAGCCCACCTGGACCTGACCCAGGCACCCAAAGAGCCCCGTGGATTTCAGAGCTGGTTTTAGGAAGGGTGGGCTGGAGTTAAGGAATTCCTTTTCCCGTCCTGCAGGGCCCAGTTTCTGGAGCCCAGGGGAGGTGCATGGTCTGCCCTTATGATCCCCCTCTACTCCTTTCTTGCTAGAACAGGCTGGGTGTCAGGCAGGCTCTGGCCAAACCAGACTGGAATTCCAGCCCAGGGCTGACCCCACCCTGGAGAAGACCCATTTCCTGCCCGGGCTCCATTGGCAGGCCACTGAGGCTGCTTTTCCTTTGTTACTTTTTTTAAGGAACTGGTTTTATTACAAGGTAAGTAATTACATAGGCTTAAAACAATGTATTGCTACTTTGCTACAAAATGTCTTGAAGTAAAAACTTAAATGCCAGTGTGTTTAAAATCAACCCAGGGGTGGCTTTCCCTTCCCACTGAAACAGTTTAGCCACTGAAAATGGTGTAGGAGCTGTGTTGTCAAAGAGAAGTTTCTGTAAGTGATAGTGTTTTCTGTCATCTTTAAATGGAAGTGCTTTAAGATTCAGTAAACTAAATTCAGTTTCTCAGTTGTTCAGTCACATTCCAAGTGCTCAACAGCAGTCACACACAGCTAGTAGCAGCTGTTGGATAGCACAAATCCAGAGGGCTTTTCCCTAGGTGTAGGATGTAGGTTTCTCCCTAGAAGAGCATATGCAGTGAGCCCAGAGGATGCCATCCAAGTTGGGAGGTGACCCCGCATATCAGAGCCAAAAGAGTTACGCTGACCTGCCTCAGGCACCAAGATGACATTTACTACAGAATTGGCCCTGGCCTCTGTTGGGGTCAATTGGTCAGTGCCACCCCTGTGCCCCAGTCTTCTTATGTAGCAGGTCCCTGTGACCTTCGTATCAAAGTCACCAACTCAGAAGTGGACAAAGCCTGTAAGCACACAGTTCTGGGAACTAGAAATTACCTACCTAGAGTGGTGTGTGGGGCAGTGGGTTTCTTTAGGCAAATGTTCATAGTGGAAAGGACAAAGAGGACTTGGGTGGGCAGAAAGCCGGCCCCTCAGACACGTGTTATTTTGCCATACTGGACCGAGTGTGTGTCCAGCGGTGTTTGGGGTACGTGCTGGCAGACTGCTTTGCGTCCTTGGCTTCAATTTAACGGATTTGCTTTACTTTCCCACGTGGACTCTCAGCACATTTCAGGGCCCCTCCCGTGTTGGTAAGTGTGGAGCTGCCTCTCTAACCCACCTCACCCGAATCCACCACACGAGCAGGGGGCACATTTTAACATGATTTAAACAGTACAAAACTCAAAATGTACATTTGGCCTGTGAAGAGCAGTTGAGTCCCCTCCCTCCTCTGGGCCTGCAGTTCCCTTTTCTGCCATAGCACTATAGACAAGGCATGGCGTCAGAGATTTTTTTCCTTTAGAAAAAGAAGAAAACAGACTTTGGTGCAGGAGTCTCTATAAGCATAAGCATAATTTCTAAATTTCCAGGGTTTTGGGCTGTGTAATCACAGTACTAAACTCTGGAGGGGACAGAATGAAAATCATCTCCCCCACCCTGCAATTCAAGTCTGCCCCCAACAAATGTCCCATCTCTCAGGTACCTTTCCTGAGATGCTGCACAAATCAGCTTTTCTATTTTTACACAAATGGGACGAACTGTATACTGCAATTTCCCCCCTCACATACGGGGGAAATAAAGAGCTTCCTCATTCCTGTTATTGTTCACCTTATTCTGCCAGGACTACTTACCTGGGAGTGAAGATCCAGATCAGTGTTTGGTGGCCCCTACCTCTCCCTTAGTCATTGTTCTTGCTTCCAGATTTGAATCCCATGGCAATCGCTTTCTAGCTGTGTGACCTTGGGCAAGTGACTTAGCCTCTCTGTGCTTCAGATTCTTCGGCTATAAAACAGGTATAATAATAGTACCTCTTCTAGAGTTGTAAGGTTTCCAGAGATGGAGATACACACACAAACACACACCAGGGCCCAGCACAGAATAAGTGCTGTGTGCCAGTCACCATGTGAAGACTTCTTTGTCCATAGCTGGCAGCCCTAAAGGCTGAGGCGAGTCCAAGGCCTTTGGGGGTGCTCTCAGCTGAGCTCCAGGAACCCAACTGCCAGATGATCTCCTGAGACACTCATTCCAATTCTGGCCCCGAATCAGCCTGAGGAAGCTTTACCTGAAGCAGGCTCACTTCCATGCTGTTGTGACAACCAGTTGACTGGAAAGACACAGCAGAGCACAGGGCTCCAGACCTGAGCAGCTCCCAGTTTGAATCCCGACTCTGTCACGTTGCTGACATGTGTCCTTGGGCGGGTGACTACACCACTCTGTGTCTCAGTGGCCTCCTTTAAAAAACGAGACAAATGAGGTGCAGATTTCACGGTGGTCTAAGTGAAGAGTGGGCAACGTAATGCAACCAGGAAGCAAGGAACAAGACGTCATGATCTTGGCTTCTGTGCGCCCTCAGGGGGTGCTGAGTTCAAATTTGCTCACTGCATTCCCCCAAGCAAATGACAAAACTTCTCAGGGCCTCAGGTCCCTCCTGTGTAAAACAGGACAATCACCACAACTTAGCCTTCTCACTGCCCCCAAGTTAGAGCTAACCCCTGAGAAGGCCTCTCTGCTACAGGCCTGGCCCAGAACAAGTGTGCAATCAACATGAGCAAATATTTCTGTTTCTAAAGCACTTAGCAGAAATCCTGTCTCAAGTCATCTTTTGAATTTTTTTAAAAAGATTTTATTTAGGGGCGCCTGTGTGGCTCAGTGGGTTAAAGCCTCTGCCTTCGGCTCAGGTCGTGATCCCGGGGTACTGGGATCGAGCCCCGCGTCGGGCTCTCTGCTCTGCGGGGAGCCTGCTTCCTCCTCTCTCTCTCTCTGCCTGCCTCTCTGCCTACTTGTGATCTCTGTCTGTCAAATAAATAAATGAAATCTTTAAAAAAAAAAGATTTTATTTATTTGGGGCACCTGGAGTGGCTCAGGTCATGATCCCAGGGTCCTGGAGTTGAGCCTCTCATTAGGCTCCCTGCTCAGTGGGAAGCCTGCTTCTCCCTCTCCCACTACCCCTGCTTGTGTTCCCTCTCTCGCTGTCTCTTTCTCTCTTTCAAATAAATAAAAATCTTTTTTTTTTTTCATTTTATTTATTTGAGAGAATGAGAGCACAAGTAGGGGTA
Organism: Enhydra lutris kenyoni; assembly: GCF_002288905.1. NCBI lineage: Eukaryota > Metazoa > Chordata > Mammalia > Carnivora > Mustelidae > Enhydra > Enhydra lutris. The sequence continues at coordinate 486,602 of NW_019154176.1, forward strand.
GTGGCAGGCAGAGGGACAGGGAGAAGCAGACTCCGCGCTGAGCAGGGAACCCAATATGGGGCTCAATCCCAGGACCCGGGATCATGACCTGAGCAGAAGGCAGACACTTAACCAACTGAGCCACCCAGGCACCCTCAATTTTTTTAACTAAGCTCTACGCCCAACATGGAGCTTGAACTCCCAATCCAGACATCGAGGGTCGCACACTCTCCTGACTGAACCAGTCAGGCACCCCATGTCCCAGGTCTTCTTTAATATTATTCTTAGTAATTAATTATTGAAGTACACAACATAGCACCTGACATATAATAAGTATTTTTCCACTGAGTCAACATTGATTAAGTCCCTACTATGTGCCCTTCCCTGTGCTTGATGCTGGGGAACAAAAGTGGCAAAAATTCCTGCTCTTCTAGAGCTAAGGATTGACTCAGGGGAGAAAGAAAATAAATAAATAAAACATCTAATGTACTAGAGAGTGGGGAGAGTGATGCAGAAATATAAAAAATTGGGGGTTAGAGAGTTTGGGGTACTTTTTAAATAGCATGGTCAGGGAATGCCTCCCCAAGAAGATGACATATGAGTGAAGATTTGAAGGAGTTAACTTCTTCAGGTGGATACTGAGGGAGAGTGTTCCAGGCAGAGGGAGCAGCCTGTGCAAAGGCCCTGAGGTAAGAGTGTGCCTGAGTTGTTTGAGGACCAGCCAGCAGCCAACAAGGCTGGAGCAGAGTGAGCAAGGCATGAGTGGGAGGAAGTGAGGGCAGCGGGAGACAAAGCAGACGGTGCAGGATTTGGTGGACCCCTGGGAGAACTTCAGGTTTTCCTCGGAGTGAGGCAGGAGCTTGCAAGCACTTGGGTTTTGGTTTTTTCTTCATTTTCCTTTGCTGGGATGGGAGATGGGGAGTGTCATTTGATTGTATAACTTGAAGTCCCTGATTTATGTCATCAGTCTCTTGAAATTTCAATGCACCAAACTTTCATCTGAAAACAGCACAACACACACAAGTATCTATATTTTCTATTAAAATCTAGTCCCTAGGGTTGCCTGAGTGTCTCAGTTGGTTGGGCATCTGCCTTCGGCTCAGGTCATAATCCCAGGCCCCCAGGATCAAGCCCCACATCAGGATCCCTGCTCAGTGGGGAGCCTGCTTCTCCCTCTGCTGTTCCCCCTGCTTGGGCTCTCGCTCTGTGTGTCAAATAAATAAATCAAATCTTTAAAAATAAATAAATAAATAAATAAATAAATAAATAAATAAATAAATAAATAAAATCTAGTCCTTAAAGTACATGTACTCATGTTCCCTTCCACACACCTGAGAATGCTTTCCTGGTCTGCTGATTCCACGCCCACCTGGGGCATCTGAATTCTGAGTTCTCAAAATGTGATGATTCAGCCAGACATCTCCCTTCTTCGTCACGAAGGGAGGAGACAAACCTCGGGAATGATCCACAAGGTCTCCCTCCAGAACAACCCTAGCTTCCTCAAGGTCACCAGCCATGCCCTAATAATCTTTCATCACCAGCGCTGAGAGCAGTGCTTGGTCCAGAACTGCACTCTGAGTGTTTGGTGAATAGGTAATCGAGTGACCAACTGATTAGGGCAAGAGGACCTGCAATGTCTATCCTATGACCACTCATGTTAGAGCGTGTGCAGAGGAAGGACAACCCAGCCCCAGGGGGCTGCTGGTAGTTTTCCCTGGGAAGGATCCCCTTGGCCCACTTCCTCCAGTTCCCACCTGGTAGAAGTGGAAGTTCTCTGGCTCCAAGAAAGCCCCTCTTTCCTGGGGACCTGTCCTACTTCATGATTAATGGGTTAGTCATTAAGCACAGTTCCTGAGCGTCAGGTCAACGCTAGGCCCTGGGAGACCCTGGGACAAGGTGATGTGGGCAGTCCTCCAGAAGCTCATAGTCTTCTCTGAAACACAGATCTAACTAAAACAGAGATTTTAGGTTCTCGTGGCTTCCATAACAAGGTGCCACAAACAACGTGGCTTGGAGCAACAGGAAGTCACCCTTTCACACTTCGAAAGGCCGAAAGTCTGGAACCAAAGTATGAGCAGGGCTGGTTCCTTCTGGAGGCTCCAAGAAAGGATCTGTCCCATGCATCTCTGCTGGATCCTGGGTGTTCCATGCTCCCCACCCAACCCCCAACTTCACATGGCCCTCCGCCTGCACCCCTCTGTGTCTTCTCTTCTGTCTCTTCTAAGGACACTTGTTGGATTCAGGGCCCACCCTAATCCAGGCTGATCTCATCTCAAAATCCTTAACTTAATGACCTCTGCAAAGACCCTTACTCCAAATTAGGTCACACTGACAGCATCAGGGACACAGACATATCTTTGTTGGGGCGGGGGGCACCATTCAGCCCATTACACTGGGCAAGGCACTTCCCATGACCAGAGGGCTTGGAAGGAAGAGGTCTGGCACGCCTGAGGAAACAGGCCAGGAGACCGGCATATGTCAGGATGGGCCGTGGGAGCCAAAGCCCCACGGATGAGGCTGTTAGGCACCTGATGGGTGAAGGCTGACAAAGGCTGGGCTGAGGGGCATGAGACCCTGTAGCCTGGGGTGGCTGGAACAGACAGTAGGAGAAAGTCGGGTGGGGCCTGGCTGGGGTGAGGCAGGCCAGGTGCCAGGGCCCTGCGGAGGCAGGCCTACATGCCTGAGGCAGAAGGAAAGCCTGTTGGAAGAGTTTGAGTCAGGAAAGACATGGCCTGATTTGCCTTTTCGGGAAGTTGGAGCTGAGGCCTGGGTGTTTGTCTCAGTGGGGGGCCACCTTTCTTTGGGAAGGTATTGGTGGACAGCAACATAGCTTAAGCCTGTCTCCAGATGGAATACTACAGCAAAGGGTGTTTTGAGGGCAGATGGCCTCTTGTCAGGGAGAGGGGGTGCAGGGTCTTCAGCAACAGAGGGGCGGGACCTGACTCGGCTGCTCAGAGGCGCCCTCTGGCCGCTGTTAGGGTTGCAGACCTGGGAGTGGAAAGCAGATGGAGCTTGGAGCTGTGCAGGAAGTCAACTGCTGGGGACGATGGGGCTGGACCCGGGTGGGGGCCAAGGCGGTGGTGGGAAATTAGCAGTGGTGCATTTTAAAAAGAGGTCTTCCCATCGGCCCTCCAGAAAACAGCACTGCTTCTGGGTTCTATCATGACTTTCTGAAATCCAGCAGCAAAAGTCAGGTGACTGCCCTGGGTCTGAGGGACCTGGGGCCAAAGGACCCAGCCCAGTAAGGGCCACCTCCTTTGCTTCCCCTCCAGGTCTGTCCCACTAAGATCACTCCTACCAGGCTGACAGGGCAAGCCCAAACACAGGCCACAAACTCCGAGATCACTCTGCCAGGGTATTGTCCCTCAGCAATCTTCCTCCTTGGTCCTCTCTGTCCCCCAAGTCTCACCATCAGGCCCCATGCTGAGGCAAGTTTGACCCACCCACCCAGAGGGATGTCATGTGTCTTGGGGTTGAAGCTAAAGAACCATACCCATGAGTCACTGTTCAACTTTGAGTCAGTAGTTCCCCCACTCTGAGTCTCAGTCTCCCCTTCTATAGAATGGGGGGTGATATCCAGTGTGATTATTCACAAAAAGCAGGCAGCACAGGCCATGGCACAATAGTAAGAGCTTAATAAAGGCGTCTGTTTCCAGGGGCACCTGGGTGGCTCAGTCGTTAAGCGTCTGCCTTTGGATCAGGTCATGATCCTGGCGAGATCCTGGGATTTAGCCCTGCATTGGGCTTTCCTGCTCTGCGGGAAGCCTGCTTCTCCCTCTCCCACTCCCCCTGCTTGTGTTCCCTCTCTCGCTGTCTCTCCCTCTCTCTCAAATAAATAAATAAAATCTTTTTTTAAAAAAGGCATCTGTTTCTGTCCATTTCTATTATGATATAGTGTGTTTATTCATCTGTCTGACCTCAACACTGTTCATTAACAACAGCTGGTGTTCCCTGAGCATTTACAATCTATCCGGCACCACTGCAGGCATCTGACACAGAATAGTTCATTTCATTCTGCATAATCATAACAACTTTAGGAGGTGTGTTCTATTATTATTCCCATTTCACAGAGGAGGAGACTAAGGCACACAGGGCGAAGCCCAGGGTCACGCAGAGCAGCACAGGTGATGGAGAAAAAGCAGACTGTATCCTATCCCACAACCCGAGGTGGCCTAGAGATGGAATAAGAGACCCAGGGAAACTAAAACTGTAGAACAAATAGAAGAAAATATAGAAGAATAACTTTGTGTTTTAAGGGAAGAAGCTCTTTAATGAAATTTCATGGGTGTGAACCACAAGCAGGTAAGTCCTGTTATACCAACCACAGTTAGGAATTTTCTCCCAACAAAGGATATAACGGGTGAAGCAAATCATCACGTGGTGGAACTGGAGAATATGTTTGTGATGCCTAATACTTTACCTTACCTCACAGGGTCACTAGGAGAGTTAAATGGCTTAATAAGTGTAAAGTTCTTACAACAGTGTCTGGCACGTGGGAAGCTCTGTCTAAACAGTATTTACCATTACTGAAGCTGCCAAGTGCTCAATATCACTGCGCTACCTAGTAGAACTATGCAAACGCACGTGTAATTTTAAATCGTCTAGCAGCCACATTAAAATAATAAAAGAAATAAGTGAAAGGAATTTGAGTAACACATTTTATGTAGCTCAATATATCCACATTATTATTATAACATGTTATCGCATAAAAATGAATTAATGAGATATGATATTTTACAACTGCTCTTCTTTGTACTGTGTCTTAGAAATCTGGTGTGTATTTTCCACTGCCAGCATATCTCAATTTGTTGGGTTTTTTTTTTTCCTTAAGGTTTTATTTATTTATTAGCTAGAAAGAGAGAGAGAGCACAAGCAGGGGGGATGGCAGGCAGAGGGGAGAAGTAGGCTCCCCACTGAGCAAGTAGCCCCATGTGGGACTTGACCCCAGGACCCTGGTATCATGACCTGAGCTGAAGGCAAATGCTTAACCCACTGAGCCACCTAGGCATCCCAGGCACATCTCAGTCTGTATTAGACATATTTCAAATGCTCAAAACCACATGTGGAGATTTCACGGAGACAGAACAGAATGGACAGTGCAGGTCTTGCCTCCATGAGGAGCACATGCAAATCAACAAGTAAAAGATAGCAACCCAAGTGGAAACAGAGCCAAGAGTATGAACAGGCAATTTACAAAAGAGGAGAAACTGAAGGCCACTGAGTAAATAGGGAGAGGCTCAAAGTGACCAGAAATCAGAAAAATGGGAAAGATGGCAATGCTGTTGGCACTTGACAGTGAGTCTAAGTGGCAAAAATTAGAAGATGGAAAAAGCTAACAGCTGGGGGAGATGTGGGTACACAGGCCCTTCTGCACTGACAGAAGATGTGACTGGGGACAGCAAGTCCAAGAGGCCACATAGCAATTGATTGTGCCCTGTGACCCAGCACCTCTGCATCCAGGTCTCTCTCCTAGGGGGATTCCCACCAGGTCAGTAAGGGGACATGTCCAAGGCAGCAGTGTGGGGAGCTGGAGGCTGCCTTGTGTCCATCCCCAGGGGACACAGTAGTGAGATGTGAGGGATATATCCATGGAGGACCAAGTAGAAATTAGAAGAAAACAGATTTAAGAGATTGGCAACATGGATGGATCTTTAAGGCATACAGCAAAACAGGCAAACAAGCAAGCAAGCGCTACAGTGCTAACTGGAAAACAAAAGCAGGAAGCCCAAGTATAATAAAACACCCACATCAAACAATGCACATTTTCAGGGGCACCTGGGTGGTTCAGTCAGTTAAGCATCTCCCTTCAGCTAGTGTCATGATCCCAGGGTTCTGGGATGGAGTTCCCTTGTTGTCAGGTTCCTTGCTCAGCAGGGAGCCTGCTTCTCCCTCTCCATCTAGTCCTTAAAGTACATGTACTCATGTTCCCTTCCACACACCTGAGAATGCTTTCCTGGTCTGCTGATTCCACGCCCACCTGGGGCATCTGAATTCTGAGTTCTCAAAATGTGATGATTCAGCCAGACATCTCCCTTCTTCGTCACGAAGGGAGGAGACAAACCTCGGGAATGATCCACAAGGTCTCCCTCCAGAACAACCCTAGCTTCCTCAAGGTCACCAGCCATGCCCTAATAATCTTTCATCACCAGCGCTGAGAGCAGTGCTTGGTCCAGAACTGCACTCTGAGTGTTTGGTGAATAGGTAATCGAGTGACCAACTGATTAGGGCAAGAGGACCTGCAATGTCTATCCTATGACCACTCATGTTAGAGCGTGTGCAGAGGAAGGACAACCCAGCCCCAGGGGGCTGCTGGTAGTTTTCCCTGGGAAGGATCCCCTTGGCCCACTTCCTCCAGTTCCCACCTGGTAGAAGTGGAAGTTCTCTGGCTCCAAGAAAGCCCCTCTTTCCTGGGGACCTGTCCTACTTCATGATTAATGGGTTAGTCATTAAGCACAGTTCCTGAGCGTCAGGTCAACGCTAGGCCCTGGGAGACCCTGGGACAAGGTGATGTGGGCAGTCCTCCAGAAGCTCATAGTCTTCTCTGAAACACAGATCTAACTAAAACAGAGATTTTAGGTTCTCGTGGCTTCCATAACAAGGTGCCACAAACAACGTGGCTTGGAGCAACAGGAAGTCACCCTTTCACACTTCGAAAGGCCGAAAGTCTGGAACCAAAGTATGAGCAGGGCTGGTTCCTTCTGGAGGCTCCAAGAAAGGATCTGTCCCATGCATCTCTGCTGGATCCTGGGTGTTCCATGCTCCCCACCCAACCCCCAACTTCACATGGCCCTCCGCCTGCACCCCTCTGTGTCTTCTCTTCTGTCTCTTCTAAGGACACTTGTTGGATTCAGGGCCCACCCTAATCCAGGCTGATCTCATCTCAAAATCCTTAACTTAATGACCTCTGCAAAGACCCTTACTCCAAATTAGGTCACACTGACAGCATCAGGGACACAGACATATCTTTGTTGGGGCGGGGGGCACCATTCAGCCCATTACACTGGGCAAGGCACTTCCCATGACCAGAGGGCTTGGAAGGAAGAGGTCTGGCACGCCTGAGGAAACAGGCCAGGAGACCGGCATATGTCAGGATGGGCCGTGGGAGCCAAAGCCCCACGGATGAGGCTGTTAGGCACCTGATGGGTGAAGGCTGACAAAGGCTGGGCTGAGGGGCATGAGACCCTGTAGCCTGGGGTGGCTGGAACAGACAGTAGGAGAAAGTCGGGTGGGGCCTGGCTGGGGTGAGGCAGGCCAGGTGCCAGGGCCCTGCGGAGGCAGGCCTACATGCCTGAGGCAGAAGGAAAGCCTGTTGGAAGAGTTTGAGTCAGGAAAGACATGGCCTGATTTGCCTTTTCGGGAAGTTGGAGCTGAGGCCTGGGTGTTTGTCTCAGTGGGGGGCCACCTTTCTTTGGGAAGGTATTGGTGGACAGCAACATAGCTTAAGCCTGTCTCCAGATGGAATACTACAGCAAAGGGTGTTTTGAGGGCAGATGGCCTCTTGTCAGGGAGAGGGGGTGCAGGGTCTTCAGCAACAGAGGGGCGGGACCTGACTCGGCTGCTCAGAGGCGCCCTCTGGCCGCTGTTAGGGTTGCAGACCTGGGAGTGGAAAGCAGATGGAGCTTGGAGCTGTGCAGGAAGTCAACTGCTGGGGACGATGGGGCTGGACCCGGGTGGGGGCCAAGGCGGTGGTGGGAAATTAGCAGTGGTGCATTTTAAAAAGAGGTCTTCCCATCGGCCCTCCAGAAAACAGCACTGCTTCTGGGTTCTATCATGACTTTCTGAAATCCAGCAGCAAAAGTCAGGTGACTGCCCTGGGTCTGAGGGACCTGGGGCCAAAGGACCCAGCCCAGTAAGGGCCACCTCCTTTGCTTCCCCTCCAGGTCTGTCCCACTAAGATCACTCCTACCAGGCTGACAGGGCAAGCCCAAACACAGGCCACAAACTCCGAGATCACTCTGCCAGGGTATTGTCCCTCAGCAATCTTCCTCCTTGGTCCTCTCTGTCCCCCAAGTCTCACCATCAGGCCCCATGCTGAGGCAAGTTTGACCCACCCACCCAGAGGGATGTCATGTGTCTTGGGGTTGAAGCTAAAGAACCATACCCATGAGTCACTGTTCAACTTTGAGTCAGTAGTTCCCCCACTCTGAGTCTCAGTCTCCCCTTCTATAGAATGGGGGGTGATATCCAGTGTGATTATTCACAAAAAGCAGGCAGCACAGGCCATGGCACAATAGTAAGAGCTTAATAAAGGCGTCTGTTTCCAGGGGCACCTGGGTGGCTCAGTCGTTAAGCGTCTGCCTTTGGATCAGGTCATGATCCTGGCGAGATCCTGGGATTTAGCCCTGCATTGGGCTTTCCTGCTCTGCGGGAAGCCTGCTTCTCCCTCTCCCACTCCCCCTGCTTGTGTTCCCTCTCTCGCTGTCTCTCCCTCTCTCTCAAATAAATAAATAAAATCTTTTTTTAAAAAAGGCATCTGTTTCTGTCCATTTCTATTATGATATAGTGTGTTTATTCATCTGTCTGACCTCAACACTGTTCATTAACAACAGCTGGTGTTCCCTGAGCATTTACAATCTATCCGGCACCACTGCAGGCATCTGACACAGAATAGTTCATTTCATTCTGCATAATCATAACAACTTTAGGAGGTGTGTTCTATTATTATTCCCATTTCACAGAGGAGGAGACTAAGGCACACAGGGCGAAGCCCAGGGTCACGCAGAGCAGCACAGGTGATGGAGAAAAAGCAGACTGTATCCTATCCCACAACCCGAGGTGGCCTAGAGATGGAATAAGAGACCCAGGGAAACTAAAACTGTAGAACAAATAGAAGAAAATATAGAAGAATAACTTTGTGTTTTAAGGGAAGAAGCTCTTTAATGAAATTTCATGGGTGTGAACCACAAGCAGGTAAGTCCTGTTATACCAACCACAGTTAGGAATTTTCTCCCAACAAAGGATATAACGGGTGAAGCAAATCATCACGTGGTGGAACTGGAGAATATGTTTGTGATGCCTAATACTTTACCTTACCTCACAGGGTCACTAGGAGAGTTAAATGGCTTAATAAGTGTAAAGTTCTTACAACAGTGTCTGGCACGTGGGAAGCTCTGTCTAAACAGTATTTACCATTACTGAAGCTGCCAAGTGCTCAATATCACTGCGCTACCTAGTAGAACTATGCAAACGCACGTGTAATTTTAAATCGTCTAGCAGCCACATTAAAATAATAAAAGAAATAAGTGAAAGGAATTTGAGTAACACATTTTATGTAGCTCAATATATCCACATTATTATTATAACATGTTATCGCATAAAAATGAATTAATGAGATATGATATTTTACAACTGCTCTTCTTTGTACTGTGTCTTAGAAATCTGGTGTGTATTTTCCACTGCCAGCATATCTCAATTTGTTGGGTTTTTTTTTTTTCCTTAAGGTTTTATTTATTTATTAGCTAGAAAGAGAGAGAGAGCACAAGCAGGGGGGATGGCAGGCAGAGGGGAGAAGTAGGCTCCCCACTGAGCAAGTAGCCCCATGTGGGACTTGACCCCAGGACCCTGGTATCATGACCTGAGCTGAAGGCAAATGCTTAACCCACTGAGCCACCTAGGCATCCCAGGCACATCTCAGTCTGTATTAGACATATTTCAAATGCTCAAAACCACATGTGGAGATTTCACGGAGACAGAACAGAATGGACAGTGCAGGTCTTGCCTCCATGAGGAGCACATGCAAATCAACAAGTAAAAGATAGCAACCCAAGTGGAAACAGAGCCAAGAGTATGAACAGGCAATTTACAAAAGAGGAGAAACTGAAGGCCACTGAGTAAATAGGGAGAGGCTCAAAGTGACCAGAAATCAGAAAAATGGGAAAGATGGCAATGCTGTTGGCACTTGACAGTGAGTCTAAGTGGCAAAAATTAGAAGATGGAAAAAGCTAACAGCTGGGGGAGATGTGGGTACACAGGCCCTTCTGCACTGACAGAAGATGTGACTGGGGACAGCAAGTCCAAGAGGCCACATAGCAATTGATTGTGCCCTGTGACCCAGCACCTCTGCATCCAGGTCTCTCTCCTAGGGGGATTCCCACCAGGTCAGTAAGGGGACATGTCCAAGGCAGCAGTGTGGGGAGCTGGAGGCTGCCTTGTGTCCATCCCCAGGGGACACAGTAGTGAGATGTGAGGGATATATCCATGGAGGACCAAGTAGAAATTAGAAGAAAACAGATTTAAGAGATTGGCAACATGGATGGATCTTTAAGGCATACAGCAAAACAGGCAAACAAGCAAGCAAGCGCTACAGTGCTAACTGGAAAACAAAAGCAGGAAGCCCAAGTATAATAAAACACCCACATCAAACAATGCACATTTTCAGGGGCACCTGGGTGGTTCAGTCAGTTAAGCATCTCCCTTCAGCTAGTGTCATGATCCCAGGGTTCTGGGATGGAGTTCCCTTGTTGTCAGGTTCCTTGCTCAGCAGGGAGCCTGCTTCTCCCTCTCCCTCTGACTGCTGCTCCCTCTGCTTGTGCTCTCTCTCTCTCTCTCTCTCTGTCAAATAAATAGATAAAATCTTTGAAAAATTGCACATTTTCAAGAAAACACTCAAAAAGGGGCATGTTGAGCCTCCTGCCGTGCTGTACCAGAGACAGGAGGGAACTGGGGTTATTTTCCCCTAATGTTTATTTTGAAATTTTCAAAGATATAGAAAATGCACAAAAATGGTAAAATGAAAACCCATATGCTATTCTCCTGGATTCGGTGGCAATTGTTATTACCTTGCCACAATTGTGCTCACCTGTATGCACTCTCTCTCCCCACTCCCTCCTCTATATTAATATTAATGTATACCATATTATGATATTGTATATAGAATATATACATATATATTTTTGTGAGCCATTTGGCAGTTGCCGCTATCACAAATTTACCACTAAATAATTCAGTGTGTTTCTCCCCAAAATAAGAACATTCTCTTATCTAACCATAGAGCAATGCTTACATTCAGGAAATTTAATATGGCTGTATTATCTAATATCCACTCCACATTCAAATATCCTCGAGTAGCCCAAGAATATCTTTCATAGCTGTTTTATTTATTTTTTTTTATTTTTATCAAGGATCCAATCAAGGATCATACACTGATTTTGGTTGTCACCTCTATCTCCTTCAAACTGTTCCCCAGCATTCCATTCATTCATTCAATTAATGGATTGATTTTTCCTTTCCTGATATACATCTATTTGAACACTCCAGGCATTTTTGGTTTTTGTTTTTTGGTTTGGGTTATTTGTTTTTTGTTGGCAGAAACTCCCTTAATCGGGAAGTATGTGGTTGTGTCCTCATGAGTAGATCCAGGTTAGACACTTTGAGCAGGACCAGGTACTTTGTAGGTGATGTTGTCACAGCAAGGGGCATGTGAAGTTGGCCTGTCCCATCACTGGAGATAATAGTTTTGATCACTCGGTGAAAGTGGTGACGGCCAGGTTTCTCCCTGGTGCTTTTTCCAAAGTATCCTTCCCCCACTGTAATTAACGAGCAATTTGGAGCCTGGTCCTTTGAGACTGTGTGAATATCTACTTCCTCCACTGAGGAGCCTCGCCTGAATTAATTATTTCTCTCCTGGCTGCAAAATGGGGATTTTCTAACTCAATCTTTCCTTCTGTATGTATTTTTTTTTAAGATTTTATTTATTTACTTGACAGATAATAAGCAGGCAGAGAGGGGGTGGGAAGCAGGCTCCCCGCTTAGCAGACAGTCCAATGCAGGACTTGATCCCGGGACCCTGAGATCATGACCTGAGCCGAAGGCAGAGGCTTAACCAACTGAGCCACCCAGGCGCCCCTCCTTCTGTATGTATTAGCTGGCATTCCAGATTATTTTTTCCAAAGGGAGCAAAGGCAGCCCTGGAGTCTGAACTCCTCAGCAGCTGGGCCTCCCAGCCTCTTGAGCTACAAAACTGGATAAAGAGGTGGCCTGCTCTGTGCCCTTGGACAACCCCCTCACCCCTCCCTGGGGGACCTCCTCATCAGCCAACAGGGGGGTTCAAGTGGACTCTGCTCAGGACTCTACTGTCCCCGTGGCCCCACATACTGTCCTCTTCAGGTGTATAGAGGGCAGCTCAGATGCCAGGCGCAAACAGGGCAGTGGGTACAGTCCCACAGAGGGCAGTGGCGGAGCCATAGCAACTGATCACCCAGTGGGGATGGCAGAGGTCAGCAGAACAGGAAGAGAAGGACAATAGCTGTGGCTGTTGCCACGGCAGTGGCAGTGTTTGCCAGCTGGGTGGGGCCAGACTCGCAGCCCTCAGTGGCTAAGCCCAGGCCTCACTCTCCTCTTTCACTCGGCCAGTCTGTAGGACCTGAGGGGCTGGGATACACAACAGCTCACCCTGGGGACTTCAGAGACCCAGTCATTCAATGAACATTGAGCAGAGTCGCAGCCATTAGAGGCCTCCAAGAACTAAAATTCCCAGAACAAGCTCCTGGTCCAATGTCAACTGCGCCAGAGGTCGGCTTGGAGGTAGAACAAGGAAATCTCACCTGTCCTGGGAACTGAGTCCTGGTATGAGGTGCGCTTGTGTCTTTGTTTCTTGGATCTACTCCTGCCTGAGAAATCCCAGTTAGGAGGCAGACCTGATGATGGTGAGATCACCTGTCCTCTCATTCACACATGTGCTGAGACGCTCCTCTCCACGGTGTCTGTCTCCGGACCCAGGCAGGGGGAGGGGGGCCGGGAGGCAGTTAGATGGAGGGGACAGCCTCATGAGAGGGCAGAGGCTTGGACTGGTTGGATACCCACCCTTTGAAACCTAGACATATTATGTGCTCAGTAAATATTCGCTGGTCTAAACAACAGCCGAGCAGTCCATCTCGCCTTTGTCTTCCCTACCATGCACCGTTTCATACAGTTTTGCTATCTCCTAGGATATTGCACTCTCCCAAAATGTGCAGTATCTCTCTGTCCAGCCTCCGGGCCTTTTGCACGCGCTGTTACCTCTACCAGAAGCACATTCAGCTTACTCGTTGAGATATTTGCAGAGATAGGACAGAGCCTGGCACGGAGCAGGGGCACATGAAATATGTGACAAGTGAATGAATGAATGAATGAATGTCCTTGTCCATTGTACACCCCAGGAAGCAGGGACACTCGGGACCCTCCCTATTCATCTCGATCCTCCACCCGCTCGCCCGCCTGCCTAGAATGAATGCATCCTTTTGATCCGCTCCGAGGATGGCCGGGCTGGGGCAGGGGCAGACCGGGAGGAGCACTGGACTGTGGGCTGCCCTCGGCCCCCTCCCAGGTCTTCTAAAGGGTCAGCTTTTCCGGATGTGGGGAGTTTCCCTCTGCCCGAAACTTAGCCCGGGTCACCCGACTCCCACAACCAGCCCTCCCGCCCCTTACCACCCCGGACACCCTAGACCGACACTCAGCCAACAGCACGTGGTCCAGGGGGCCCAGCTTCCCATTGGTTGCCGGTCTTCCTTCCTTGCGATTGGCAGGGGCCCAGCCCCAGGTCCCCCCTCCGCGCCCTGTGGTGGTACAGCCTGTCGCGGCTTCAGGCGGGGTGGGAAGGTCCACTGCGCCGGGGCGCCGGGGGGGTGCGGGAAGAGCCGGGAGAGGCGGAGGGATCCCTCTGGAATGTTTCCGTCGGACCCACCCGGGGCAGGGCGGCACGGCGAGGATTGGCCACGGGCGTCGGACGGCGGCTCCTGATTGGCCGGGCTCGGGCGCGGACCCCGCCCCCTGGCCGCGGCTGAGGGAGAGGCCCGGGCCGGAGTTTGCGGAGGGCCGAGCCGGGCGCGCGCAGGGTGGCGGCGGCGGCGCAGGTGAGTGCCCCCGCGGGCGGGGCGCGGCACAGCGGCTTCGGGGACCCCAGCGCGGACCTGCCGGGTAGCAGACCCGCGGGGATTCGGCAGATCGAGCGGGGTGGGGCCAGCCCCATGGACAGGGCTGGAGGTCTAGGTTGGGCTCCAGGATGCCCGAGGCCCCTTCCCAGAGGGGCGCCTGTCTCCCCGACAGGTTAGGGTCAAACGCCTGCCGCTGCTGGGTTGGAGTCGACAGCCCACCCTGCTCCCTGCGGTCCTCTGGACAGTCCCGGTCCCCAAGGGGACGGGCGCGGGGTCGGTATTTCTGAGCCCTGCCGGAGCACCTCCCTGGAGCTGGCCTCGTCCCAATCCTCCAGGGGCCTAGTGGGACCTGGAGAGGACCGAGGTCCCGATAATAATAATGAAAACATCACCCCGGCTAGCACTTACTGAACGCTTCCGTGTCAGGTATTTACCATGCATATCACTGAGTCTAAACACCTCATGGGAGGTGCTGTTACTTCTTTTAGAGGTGAAGCAACGAACCCAGAGAGGTGGAGTGACTTGCCCAAGGTGGCACAGCTAGTGAGTGACAGATCTGGAACTCAAACCCGTGCTTCAGAGTCCAGAACTGCAGTCTCAACCCCTAGACTAGATGACTTGGTGGCCCGGTGGCTCCATGGTTCAGGTGTTCCTGACCAGCTCCTTTGCCGGCTGCTGTTCCCACCCCCCACCCATGCACACATCTGGGCCACACCTGCTGGTCTTTGCTTTCCCCTTAAGAGGTCACCAGACACCAGTCCTACCTTGTCTCCCCTGTGCTAGAAAGACAAGACATGAACACTTAGGTCCTCAGAAGAGAGTGACACCTGCAGGGGAGAAGGGGCCTGGGGTTGCTTTGCCCACTGGGCCCCTCTGGGAAGCTTGGGCTGACGCCTGGGCAGTAGGCGTTCTCCCCGGAAACGCCCAGGAGCCGGTTTTTCAAGACTGAATCAGAGGCCTCCCGCCCTCCTCTCCAAAGCAGTATCCTATTAGAAAGGGGAGGCTTGGTGTTGGTGACCCCCTGCCCCCAGCTTATGTCAGCTCCCAGGAACCCCTTCCCCACTTCCTGCTGCCCCCACCATGATTCTGCGTGGTTGTGGAGTTGCTAAGTTTCAGGCCCTTCCCAGGGAAGAGACGGTGGGATGCTGGGATTCAAGCCAATGTGCTTGGTGCTCAGGCTGGCACTCTTTTTCTCTATCCCTATGTTCAGGTTTGAGGGGAGACTCAGAACGTGGGGAGGGGGTGGCAGCAACTCCATGGAATGTTCTGAGGATAGGAGGGCTCAGAGAGTAGTCAGAATGAGGACATCAGGCACATCCGTCCATTCTACAGACATTTATTGAGCACCTGCTATGTGCCAGGCATGGTTCTTGGCACAGAGGACGCAATAGTGAATAAGACAAAAATCCCTCCTCTGTAGGAGCTGCCATTCTAGTTGGGGGGGGGGGGGAGACAGGAAAAAAAGCAGGTAAAAAAGTAAATAAAGAAGGGACCTGGAGATGGGAAGAAGTGCTGGGTGCTATAAATAAATGAGGGGGGGGTGGCATGGTAGAATCGGGGGGGGAGCTCTTGGAGGAGGTGACTTTGGAGACAGGATCTAAGGACAAAAAGAAGGTAGCCTCGCGAAGATCAGGCAAGGGGCTCAGCCCCATTAAGGACTCTGACACTAGATGGAGCTTGGAATAGTGTGGCTGAGCCACCAGCTGCAGCTAAAGTGTCAATTCTGCAGGGGTCTGTGGCTCATATTAAGGAGTTTGGAGCTTTTCCTCTGTAAGGTGGGAAACTGTTGTAAGTTTTGAAGCTGGGGAGTGACACGATCTGGTTTACATTTTAAAATAGAGACACGAAGTGAAATAGCAGCCTAAGACTGAAAGACAAGAGTTCTGCCAGGGCAACATGTAATTAAGTGCATGGGCCTGAGCCGTCTGGACCACAGGGGCGGTTCCAGCAGACCGAGGCAAGCCAGGGAGGCTGCCTGGAGGAGGTGGCCTAGGCTAGACCTCCGCAGGCAGAGTGGAGTGGACTGGGAGGTTTCTGGGCCGGGCCAGGCAGGGGAGGAGGCCATAATAATAATGACAATAATAGTAACAGTTTCCTTAAATCAAATGTCAGGCAAAATGCTAATCAGGTTGTTTGCATAATCTCTTTGGATTCCTGTACAGGAATTCTGCTGGTTTTTTTTGAATGAGAAAACTGAGGCCCCATCACATGAAGTGACTTGCCCACGGCTACACAGCTGGTAAGTGGCAAGGGTGGGATTTGAACTCAGGCTGCCCTGCCTCTTCTAGCCTGGAAGGCAAATTCATTAATCATTTACTTTCCTCACTGCCATTATTCCCCCCTCGCCGGTGAGGATATGGAAACTCACCTGAACCAGGGCAGCAAGCCTAGGCAGAGTAATGAGATTGGGAATTGGTGATCAGGATCCGGGGCCCCTGGGTCAAGGAGGAAGTTTGAATCTTGTCAACTGACTGAAAGGTGGTACAGATGGAAATAGTAGTTAAAAAAAAGATCACCATTTATGGAACCCTTCTCATGTGCCAGGAACTGTTCCAGGCACATGTATGATTACCTTGGAGCTCAGAGAAGTCAAGACACACCCAAGGTCACACCGCTAGTAAGTGGAGAGGTCAGGTTCCAGACTCATGTTCACAGCATCCTGCTGAGATGTGTGAGGGGCCGCAGGAAGAGAACCAGAGGAGGTGGTGATAAGGGGTTTGGGATTTTTTTGTTTTAATCTTTTTTTTTTTTAAGATTTTATTTATTTGATAGAAGATACAGCGAGAGAGGGAACACAAGCAAGGGGAGTGGGAAAGGGAGAAGCAGGCTTCCCACTGAGCAGGGAGCCAGATGTGGGGCTTGATCCCAGGACCCTGAGATCATGATCTGAGCTGAATGAAGGAAGATGCTTAACAACTGAGCCACCCAGACACCCCTCGTTTTAATCTTTTTAAGCATCACTGAGTGTGATGAAATAATCTGAGGGGACAGCATTGGTTTATTCATTCAGAATTTGCTTTTTGTCAAATATTCAGCAAATTCCTACCATGATGGGTGCTGTGGATAGACAGATGAAGTAACCAATAAAATACTAGTATCCCAAATATATAAAGAGTTTCCACAAATCAATAAGAAAAGAAAGACAGGCATTACAATAAAAAACAAACAAACTGCAATTTTTAAAAATGGGCAAAGACTTAAATAGGCAATTCACAAAAGGACACATCCAAGCAGTTAATAAATGTCTTAAAAGTTGTTAAATATGGAGCCTGGGTGGCTCAGTCGGTTAAACATCCGACTCTTGATGTCGGCTCAGGTCATGATCTCTGTTGCGAGATCAAGCCCCTCAGTGGGCTCTGCACTAGTTGTGGAGCCTGCTTAAGATTCAAGTCTCTCCCTCTCCCTCTCCCTCTGCCCTTCCCTGCCACCACCCATTACAAAAAAAATGTTGTTATGCATCCTTGATTATGAAGGGATTGAAAACAAAACCACAGTGAAAAGTGAGGGAGATATTCTGTGTCTGTTTGGCTGGATGGAGCACCTGCCTTGTCCCTAGCACTGTGCTGGGAGGCAAAGGATGAGGACCACAGAGGTGGGGCTTGCGCTTTTGCGGGCAAGACAAGACTCCCTCGGGGCAGGGCCTCCAGCCTGTGCTCCTCTGCCTCCCCAGAGCCAGGCACAGGGACTGGTGGGCTAAGGAATATTAGGATCACTCATCCATTCATTCGTTCAGCAAATATTTATCGAGCACCTGCTACTCACCGGGCACTGTTCTCTGCACTGAGAGTATAGGAATGAAAAAGGCAGACAAAATTTCTTGCCCTTTGAGAAAACAGTGAACAAGAACAGTGGATGAAATGAGTTGTGGGAGGTGCCAGAGGGCAGAGTCAGGTGTAGAATCCCTGAGTCTGGGCTGCACCAGGGATGCCAAAGGAACAGGGGAAAGGCCTGTGTGCCTGGGAGGTATGAGCAAGGCAGAGAGTGGGAGGAGAGGAGGGGAGGGCAGTGATGGAGAGCAGATTTTGGGAGGTCTGTGGGTCGAGGGAAGGATGTTGGCTTTTACTTTGAAGGAAGCGGGAGCCCCGGGTTGGGGGGGGTGGTCAGAGCAGACGACAGGTGTGATGTGACATATGTTTTACAGGATCATTCTGGCTGCTGTGTTGACATAGACCGTGGAGAGTGAGGGCAGAAGCCGGCAGACTTGGAGGAGGCGACTGCACTAGTGTAGGTGAGAGATGCTGGGGTTGGAGCAGGGGCGACTGGAGGAGGTGTTGAAGAACAGATGAATGAATGCAGGTGCAAACAAATAGAGGCACGAGAGTGGGTGCAGCCAACTGGGCTTGGCTGAATCCAGGATGGCTCCCTGGAGGAAGAGATTTTAAGGGAGGGAGCCAGAAGTCCTCTTTACACAGAAAAATGTGGCATAAGGAGATCCTTACCACAGCCTGGCCAGGTGGGTGGAATGTCCCCCCTTGCAGAGCAGACATCCCAAGCCCAGGGTGGATGGAGTTGCTTAGGGAGCCATGCTGCGTGGGTGTCAGGCAGACCAGAGTGTGCAGCCGGCTTCTGTGACTATGGACGTGGTACTCAAAAATGAAATCTGAGCTCTTTCCCAGTCTGGAAGGCCTGCAGAGTCGACCCCTCCCACCCCCTGTCGCCTCTTGTAGAACCCCTCTTCTGTCTCCCATTGCTTGCTGCACTCTGGTTACACTGGGCTCCTGCTGTTCTGTAAGCCCGAGTCTGCTCAGAGCCCTCCCATGGCCACCACCTCACCTCACACAGAGCAAAGGCCTAAATCCTCCCTGGGCGCAGGAGGCCCTGCTAGCTCTGCCCCATCCCCTCCCCGCCCTCACCTCCTCCTGCTGTCCCCCTTAGCACTCTGTTCCAGCCACACAGGCCTCCCAGCTCTTCTTCAAACACACCAAGCACGTCCCCACTTCAGGGCCTTTGTACTGGCCGTTCCCTCTGCCTGGAGCCGACCTGCTCACATCCTCATGTGGATACTGCTTCCTGTTACTCAGGTCTCAGGTTCAGTTTCACCTGCTCAGAGAGGCCCTCCTTGAACTTGGGTGTAGAAGAACTTGCCTTGTTTTATTGTCTTCATAGCACAATTAGGAATTATATTAGACTTTCACACATGTGCTTGCTCACTGTGTGTCTTCTCTGGACTATATGTTCTGGACAGCTGGACAGAGCCCCAGCTAGCATACATGGCATCTAGAAGGGAATTGGAAGGAGGCAGCCCTTCCCCCTGGCAAACACATCAGCTTGACAAGCAGAGCACAGGCTGAATGAATTTCAGTCCCACTTGCAACCCTGGTCTGGTGCTTTTACACAGTGAACAACCTGTGTAACTGCACATAGTGGCCCTGGTCAGGGAACTTGGTTATCTTACTGAAGGCAAGAGCTGCAGTGCTGCATGGAGTATAGTAAGTATGCAAAAAATATTTGTTTGAAAGGAGGGAGGAAGAAAAAAGGGAGAGTGGAGGTAAAGGAAAGAAAAAGACTGTATCGGTCAGGACAAGTTTTGCAACAGTAACAAAGAATCCCCCAAATCTTAGTGGCTGAACTCCACAAAGGTTTATTTTTTTTGTTCCTGCTACATCATCATAGCTCAGCAGGAGGTTCCATTCATTATAGTCACTCAGGGCCTGGCCAATGGAGTCACTACCACATCAAATGCACCCTGCCCAGGAAATAGAGAACCCCGGCATCTCTCACTCCAGTGAGCAAATGCTTTCAGCCCAGAAATGTCATGGGTCACTTCCTCTCACAACTCATTGGGCAGAACTATAGTCATATGCCCACCCAGTCACACAGAGGTCAGCAAGTGTCACCTGCCTGTGTGCTTTGAAGGGAGAGTCAGTTTTTTTGTGCACAGCACTAGTGACCATCGGTGCCAATAGAAAAATAAAGGGGAATGTAACCACTCCGAGCCTCCATTTTCTCATCTGCTAAATGGGCATCCTCGTAACATAATATTGTCCCCACATCACGATGTGGTGTGAGGATGAAGGAAGGTCACAGCGCAGTTTGCTTGGGGTCTTAGCAGGTATTAGCTGCTCATATTACTTCTCTACAAGGTGTGTAAGTGCTGGGCCCCGGTTTTGAACCAAGGCCAGTCTATTCTCTAAATATTTCCTAAGGCCAGTAGGGGGCTAACAGTGTGGGAGAGGCAACCTGAGGCCACTGCCCAGGCCCTGAGTGCATTTTCCTGCCCTGCAGATCTCCTGAGCGAGCTCACGCTTCTCGCTGCTCATGCCGCTGGGACTGGGGCGGCGGAAAAAGGCGCCGCCTCTGGTGGAAAATGAGGCTGAGCCAGGCCGTGGGGGGCTGGGCGTGGGGGAGCCGGGGCCCCTGGGTGGGGGTGGGGCAGGGGGGCCCCAAATGGGCCTGCCACCCCCTCCCCCGGCCCTGCGGCCCCGCCTCGTGTTCCACACCCAGCTGGCCCACGGCAGTCCCACGGGTCGCATTGAGGGCTTCACCAACGTCAAGGAGCTGTATGGAAAGATCGCCGAGGCCTTCCGGCTGCCAGCTGCCGAGGTACCCACTGGGGAGCTGGGCGCCAGGGTCCCTGATGGTGGGCTGAGGCCTGGGCATGCCTCCTCCTCGTGAGCTGTGGCTCAGATGCTGAAGTTCCATACACCGAGGGCTGCTCCCTAGTGGATCGTGAGAGCTGGTGGCCACACTGGATGCCAAGTTCCCATCAGTCATTAGGATGCCTGCACTCCAGTGAACTATGGAAAGCTGGAGATTAGGGCTGAGTGCTGAGTTCCCATTAGGCACTGGGAGGCCTATGCCCCGTGGACAGCAGAAATGGGTGGCCAGGGCTGGATGCGACATTCCTATCATGCATTAGGAGGCTTACGCCCCAGTTGATTATGGGATCTGAATGTCAGATGTGAGGTTGATTTCTCTGTGATGCATTGGGAGGCCTTACCCCAAGGACTTGGGAGCTGAAGGAAGGGAGGCAAGAAAAGCAACAGTAGGACTGAGCAGGAAGTAGATGCAGGTGTCCTAGTAGGTGTGGTGGGTATCCTGTGCCCCTTTATTTGTTCCACAAGCCCTTACTGAGCACCCACTGTGTGCCAGACTCTGTGCCCTGGGAGCTGCAGGGAGTTTTTGCTAGAACAGAAATCCCAGCCCTAGCAGAGCTGCCTCCTGGAGGGGGGTACTCTGGGGTGGTCAGGCACTGGGGTGGGGACCCACAGCCCTTTCCCAGCTCCCTCCTTGCCCCGCAGGTGGTGGTTAGCAAAGGGTGAGAGAGGGAGGTAAGGGTTGAGTGTCTCCCGCCCATGCAGGTGATGTTCTGTACCCTCAACACCCACAAAGTGGACATGGACAAGCTCTTGGGGGGCCAGATCGGGCTGGAGGACTTCATCTTTGCCCACGTCAAGGGGCAGCGCAAGGAGGTAGAGGTGTTCAAGTCAGAGGAGGCGCTGGGGCTCACCATCACTGACAACGGGGCCGGCTATGCCTTCATCAAGGTGCTTGGGGGGATGGGGCCCCCGGAGTCCTGAGGGTGAGGATGGGCTGTGGGAGTGAAGGCCAGAGCCCTGGGGGCTGACAGCTGCTCTCCCCGCAGCGTATTAAGGAGGGAAGCGTGATCGACCATATCCAGCTCATCAGTGTGGGTGACATGATTGAGGCCATCAACGGACAGAGTCTGCTGGGCTGCCGGCACTACGAGGTGGCCCGTCTGCTCAAGGAGCTGCCTCGAGGCCGCACCTTTACACTGAAGCTCACAGAGCCCCGCAAGGCCTTTGGTGAGGGGGCTTCCACCTCGACCTCCGTGGAGGCCCTATTTGCTTGGGTTCAGGCCACAGTGGCAGGGAAGCACCAGCAGGTGGCGCCCAAGGCCAGCCAGCTGCAGTGGAGTGGGGGGATAGCTCCGCCTTGCCCTGGGGAGGGGGTGCTGGCTCTCTGCCCAGCCTGGGAGGAGGGTGAGAATAAGGAGGAAGTTGCCCCCGCACCCAGCTTCCCCGAACCATTAGCCCAGCCAAGTGCCCCCAACCCTGGCAAGCTACCCCCCCAGCCCTGAAAAGCCAGGGTTGGCTGCCCTGTTCCTGAACCCCCACTTTTCTGTCTGACTTCACTAACTCTCTGGAATGGGCCTAAGGCCCCTGAGGTGGGGGTGGGGGACTCTCAAACACTTCCCCAGGCAGATAGGGCTGGTCTTTGACCCAGCAGCTATATCCCCTTGGCCTTGGGGAGAACAGCTTAAGACCCAGACCCCACCCCCTTCCTGTCCCTCAGGCCCTGGGAACAGGGCCCCCTTCTGTCTCCCCTCCAGCCTTTTCCATTCTCAGCCCCTGCCTGTCCGTACCGCCTCCCTCGCTCCCCCCCTCCATGCCAAGCCTGGGTCAGGAGTCCTGCCCTCCTGGGGTCACCTCAGACCCCAAATCCCCAGAGCCTGCAGAAGCTTGGAGAAGGTAGAAGGGGGTATCAGAGGCCAGGCTGCTGGGGATCCTGCCCAAGGTATGCTGGAATTGGGCTTCCCAGACCCTTAACCCTTCCTGCCTTCCACAGACATGATCGGTGTACGCTCAGGGGGTGGCCGCCCAGGCTCTGGCCCCCAGCTGGGCACTGGCCGAGGGACCCTCCGGCTCAGATCCCGTGGCCCTGCCACAGTAGAAGATGTGGTGAGTATTCTAGCCAGGGCCCAGCCCTCCTTCCCCAGGCATCCATAGGTGGCTCTGGGCAATAGATTCAAATCCACCTCTGCCACACACCAGCTCTGGGACATTTGTTGGGCAGGTGGGCCTCAGTTTCCTTGTTTGTAAAGTAGGGGGGATAGTAATACCGTCACAGGTTGTGGTGAGGATGAGCTGTGGGTCAGTATGTGTAAAGTGGTGAAAAGAGCGTCCCGCACTTAATAGGTACGATTATAAATACATTCACATTATTGTGATGTCATTGTCCCTCCCCCTGCCAGCCCTCAGCCTTTGAGGAGAAGGCGATTGAGAAGGTAGATGACCTGCTGGAGAGCTACATGGGCATCAGGGACACGGAGTTGGGTGAGTGGGGACGTCTGGATCTGGGGATGGGTGTGAGCCTGGGGGAAGGGGCTTCTAGGTCATGTGGGGCTGGGTCTAACCTGAGGACTCTGTCATCTGTGCTTCCATTCTGCCCCCCCCACCCTTGTCCAGCGGCCACCATGGTGGAGCTTGGAAAGGACAAAAGGAACCCAGATGAGCTAGCCGAGGCCCTGGACGAACGGCTCGGTGACTTTGCCTTCCCTGATGAGTTCGTCTTTGACGTCTGGGGTGCCATTGGGGATGCCAAGGTCGGCCGCTTCTAGGCCCCCTTCCAGACCTCTCAGTGACCTGGCTCCGCTTGGTGGGCGCCCCCCGTGGGAGGGCCACCATGGCCTGGACCCCAGCATCTGGCTTGGACCTTTGCTCCGCACCCCAAGGATGACACAGAGTGGAGGTGGGCCCGGGCCTCTGCCCCACTCCAATCGGTACCACCCCGCCCCAGTTCCCACCCTGGCTGGGGTGCCCAGTCCCCCCTTGCCATGTTCCCCACCTACCTCAGCTGGGTCAGGCATAGGGGGTGGGGGGAGGGACCAGCCAGATTGGGCGGCCACCCCCGCCCCCAACACTTTCCGCATCAGCTGCCAAACTGGTCTCTCATCTCCCTGGGGCCTGTTTGGGGGTCATGACCTCCCTCGTTTCCTGCTGCAGGGAATGCAGAAGGGGGGCATCCCCCCCCCCCGCAAAAAAAACAATACCCCCCCCCCCCCCCCCGTGCCCCACCCAGAGAGGAGCCCCCTCACCGTGGAGTCTGTTACCTCCGCATTGGAAACACTAGTCTGCTGTGAACCCCGAACCTCCCTCCCTCCCCTGCCCTCTGTGTCTCCCTCAGCCCAGCCTCAGACAAAAGGGGCAGGAGGGAGGATGGCAGTGGGCTTTTGTATCTGAATTTGCTGTCTTGAACATAAAGAATCTATCTGCTGTTGGACCTGTGTGGCGGCTTTAGCTTTGGCTTCGTGGTGGGAGAAGGGGGTGAGCCAAGGCTGGGAAAGAATGTAGCAGCTGAAATCCATCCTCCTCGGGCTCCAAATTGAATTAGGAGCCTGCATGGGCCACCCCCCCAACCCGTTCCGCCTGATGAGGTTTCTGGCTGCGGGCCACCAGGCTTCCAGTCAAAGGCCGGAGCTTCCTGGCCTACTGAGGTTCAAATCTTGCTCCCTCTCCAACAAAGCCTCCCGCCACCTCAGGCCTGATGTGAACAGTGGGTGCAAGGCTGTTATCACCCAGGGCCATAGGGAACACCTGGGCCAGGCTGGGGGGCGGTGCAGAAGCTTGGCTTGGGAAAAGAAAGATGGGGGCCTGGGATGGAGGCCTGCTAAGGCAAATGCTGTGGGGAGGAGCCTTGCACCCAAGACCGAGGGGAGCAGTCATGATGTGGCCCCCGTTCCTGCTGACGCTGGATGTGTGGGGTCTGCTGGCGTCCATGGTGCGCCATGGTCTGCACTGGACATAAACCCAGCGTGCTTGTTTGACAACTTACTTCATCCTTGAGGATTGAGTGGGGATCAGGGAAGGGGGGTGGGCCCCTGGCCAGACCTGGAGGGAAGGGCAGGAATTGAAGCGAGGGGAGCCAGGCCAGAGGTCCTTGCAGGAATGTCTGAGGTCAGCCCGCTCCCCTTTTTCATCCCTCCTTTCAACAGGAGGACCTGCCCGGGAAAGGGGAGCTGGGAGGGATGGCTAGGCTTGGGGTGTGTGTGCAGCCTTCCTGGGGTGGGATGGAGACAGCTGTTGGTAGGGTCCCTCTCGATGTCTCTGTGCTGGTAAACAGCTCAGGTCGTCAAAGGGTGTAGCTGTGTGTCTCGGTGGTTAGGCAGTAAGACTGTGTCTGACAGAGTTTTGGTGGTTTTTGACTCCGTCGAGGGAACAGGATATAATGACTGTCTTCATGTTCCAGGGTGTTTGCGGGTGACCTGCAGCAACCTGTGTGGAGTGTGGCCCTGTAAGGGCAGCTCGGGGGGGTCCCAGGCTGTGAGGGTGTGTGTCTCTGGGTGTTAGGAAACACCTAACACCTTCGTGGGGTAGGTGTTGACCAGCTAGATCTCCAGATGTCCAGGAGGTGGCACTCCTGTATGTGTATGGTGTATGGAGTGTATTCATGGTACTGGTCTTGGACTCTTAGGGGTGTCTGTGGGTGATATGGAGTGTGGCTAGTGGGCTGTCTCAGAGTAGGGATTGTGTGGGTCTCGGTGCTGAGACTGGATCTCCCAGCACTTTCTCACGGGAATGCATTTCAGCATTGTTGAGAGAAATTAAAGCAAGTAACAATGGGGGCACCTCTGGGGGTCATAGAGGTGACACAGTCGCAGTGCATTCAGGTGTATGACAATGGCCAACCCCAAAGCTCTGAGGAACATGGCTACTGCTGAGCCGGAGACTGACTGACTGACGGTATCTGGTCTTAGGGTGTTAAGAGGTATAATGGTGTGTAAGTGTAAGGTGTGTGTGTGTGTGTGTGTGTGTGTGTGCCCTTCCTTCTCAGGGCAGGATGTGAGGCTGCAGTTGTGTGTCTCAGGAGAGAGTCCCCTGGTCACTGGACCTCTTGGTTCCCCTGCCCCTCTTCAGCCTCCTCTCCTGCCCCCCTCCCCCAGGGTATGACTTGCTGCTGGCCCTGGCTGGAGCTCTAAGCCCCTGTGTAAATTGTGGGCGAGTCTCCTGGCCAGGCTGGGCCTGACCCAAGTTGGTCCACGTGAGGCACTGCCCACCACCACTGACCCAGCATCCACGAAGGCTTTGGCAGGGCAAGAGGGTGTTGCGGACCCCAAACAGGGTTAGCCCCCGACCTCACAGTTCCTGTGGGGGCAGAGGCACCCCCTGCAGCCGCCCCAGTGCACCGCCCTGGGCGATGCTCACATTTTCCAGTGTTTAGATTTTATCCGCTTTATTAATGAGGCAGGCGAAAGGCCCACGCCTGGGGGGAGGGGAGGAAGAGGGCTACTCCCGCCCTGCCAGGGGGAGGGGGTCATGGGGAACCAGGCCAACTCCCCAGGAGCCCCCTTCCTGATGGGGCAGCTGGGGTCCAGAGTGGCCCCTGCCCACTGCCAGGAGCACAGAGGGGTCTTTGCCACTGGGGGGGGGGGGGGCCCGCCCTGTGGGGCGAGATGGCTGGAGCGGCCCCTGGAGGCCAGAGCGGGCAGCGGGAGGAGGCAGGGAGCCGAGGAGCCGCCCCAGGAGGGAGGGAGAGGGAGCGGCTGGCCTGCCAGAGAGCTCTAGTGCAGCGGGTGCGGGTGCAGCAGGCGGCAGGGCCAAGCAGCAGGCGATGGGGACCTGGAGTCCCAAGCTGTGTGGGTAAGAAGCATGGGGATCTCTGGTGGGGGAGGAGGGTTTGGAAGATGGGACCATGCCTACTTTAGTCACTCTGTCCTGTGTTCTTGACTCCCAGCCCCATCTGTCTGTCCCTGTCAGTCTTACTGTCTGTCTGCCTTTCCCATGTGGCCAGCAGGCAGTTCTGCCCTTTAAGTCCTCACCTCCAGGTTATCAGGGATGGGTGGTGCTAGGTCCGCGTTGAGGGCTTTGCGGCAGGGACCTAGAGCTGGTGGGAATGGGAACCAGAGGGCATCCATGGTGAGGCAGCTGTGGTCAGGGGCAGAGCCAGGGCGAGACAGTAACAGAACCCTCGGGAGTGTAGGGACAGAGATGTGGCTGTGGGGAAAAGGACAATGAGGTGGGGAGAGATGTGCCCATGGTGGCAGAGGGGGTGCTGTGAACATCAAACATGGGACTGGAGAAGAGGTGATGTGATGGTCGGGGATGGGGCAGTGAGGTCAGGTGGGGCCTTGCGATCAGAAATGGGTCAGCAGGTGTCAGATGGAGCCAGGGGCAAGGAATTCGCTGTGGTGCAAAAATGCGGTGGGTGTCAGAGCTAGATCTGTGACGCCCAGCAGTGGGGACAGACTCGAAGGCCAGAGACCCAGGAACCAAGATGGACAGAGAAGGTGGTGAGGACAAGAATGAGGCCCCAAGCAAGAGATGGGCTGATGAGGCAGAGGAGGTCAAAGGGGTGGGGAATAGGGCAGCCAGGGTCATCTGCAGTGGCGGTGGGCAGAGTCGATAGAAGAATACCGTGGCATCAAATGGGTCTGGTTGATCCGAGGTGGGACTGCCTGCCAGTCCCATAAGGATGGTGGGCAGTGTGCTCCTAGCTGGCCTCACCATGCCCTCTTCTCTCCCCTGCCTCCACCCCAGCACCTGACATGAGTCTCTGCGGGCCCCTCAACCTGAGCCTGGCTGGCGAGGCGACCACATGTGCGGAGCCCGGGGCTCTCAACGCGTCGGCTGGGCCTCCCTCCGGCCGGGCAGGCGCGTCACCAGCGCTGCCCATCTTCTCCATGACCCTGGGCGCCGTGTCCAACGTGCTGGCGCTGGCGCTGCTGGCGCAGGCCGCGGGCCGCCTGCGGCGCCGCCGATCTGCCGCCACCTTCCTGCTGTTCGTCGCCAGCCTTCTGGCCACTGACCTGGCAGGCCACGTCATCCCCGGGGCGCTGGTGCTGCGCCTGTACGCGGCGGGCCGCTCGCCGGCGGGCGGCGCCTGCCACTTCCTGGGAGGCTGCATGGTCTTCTTCGGCCTGTGCCCCCTGCTACTGGGCTGCTGCATGGCCGTGGAGCGCTGCGTGGGCGTCACGCGGCCGCTGCTGCACGCGGCGCGCGTCTCCACCGCCCGCGCGCGCCTGGCGGTGGCCGCGCTGGCCGCCGTGGCTTTGGCGGTGGCGCTGCTGCCCCTGGCGCGCGTGGGCCGCTACGAGCTGCAGTACCCCGGCACGTGGTGCTTCATCGGCCTGCGCCCAGCGCGCGGGTGGCGCCAGGCGCTGCTCGCCAGCCTATTCGCCGGCCTCGGCCTGGCGGCGCTGCTCGCCGCGCTCGTGTGCAACACACTCAGCGGCCTGGCCTTGCTGCGCGCCCGCTGGCGCCGCCGCTCTCGACGCCGTCCTCCTGCATGCGGCCCTGATGGCCGCCGTCTCCGGGGGGCGCGCAAGCCCCGCTCAGCCTCAGCTTCGTCCTCCTCGTCCGTCGCTTCGGTCCCCGGAGGCTCCCCGGGCCGTGGCTCAGCGCGCCGAGCCCGCGCTCACGATGTGGAGATGGTGGGCCAGCTCGTGGGCATCATGGTGGTGTCGTGCATCTGCTGGAGCCCGCTGCTGGTGAGGGGCGCACACGCCCCTCCGGCCAGGCTCCTCCCTGCCCCTCCCACCCCTTTCCCTCCTAGGATACCTGGGTTCTCCCTTCCGCAGCCGGGGTCCCACCCCCTCGAGGCCCCACCTGTCAGGAAAGACCGCCCTTTGGCCTCTCCGTCTGACATCCCACCCCCTCCACCCAGTCCCTTTTCTTACTCCCGCCCGGGGTCTTTGTAGTTCACCCCAGCCAGGCAAGCTTCCTCCCAGCCCCACCCTTCAGACCCGGATGCTTCATTCCCTAGCCCCTTCCACCACCACCCCATCCCGTCTCTCTTCTCCCCTCGGTCCCCAGCCCTTCGGGATCCCTGGGACTTCTCTCATTTTTTCTCGAGCCCCCATTCACTGAAGGCCAATGCTTCTGCCACGTTTTCTTCGCCCCTCTTTCCATAGTTCCTTCTTACGAAGACTTCCATTTCCCCTCCCTGTAAGCCCCTGCTCCCCCTCACAGCTCCCTTACCTTCCGGCCACGCTCCCATCCATCCCAGCCCCACCCTCGGCCAGCCCCCTTCTCTTCCACCTGCCCCACCGCTCACACCGGCTTCTCCCGCAGGTGTTAGTGGTGCTGGCCGTCGGGGGCTGGGGCTCCAGCTCCCTGCAGCGGCCACTATTTTTGGCCGTGCGCCTCGCTTCATGGAACCAGATCCTGGACCCCTGGGTGTACATCCTGCTGCGCCAGGCGGTGCTACGCCAACTGCTTCGCCTCCTGCCCCCGAGGGCCGGCACCAAGGGCAGCCCTGCGGATCTGGGCCTAACCAGGAGCACCTGGGAGGCCAGCTCGCTGCGCAGCTCCAGGCACAGCAGCCTCAGCCACCTGTAGGAGAGCCAGGAGTCCCAGCGGCTAAGTCAGACCACCCCGGGCCGGGCCCAGGACCGCAGCGCGGAGCCTTCGGGGGAATAAAGTCATTTTGAGGACCTGCGCGCGGGGCATGTGTCGGGTCGGGGCTGTGGCAACCCTGTGACCAGGCGGGGGCGATAGAGGCGCCGCCTGAGCCTCCGCGGTGTGCAGTTCCGGGACTCTCCATGCAGAGGCGCAGAGACGCCACACGAGGAGCTGGAGCCGCTGGAGCATGCGCAGAATACGCCATGGCTCCAGCCCCAGAGCCCTGGTTGTGTCGAGGAGCAGCTGAGTCGGAATCCTCGGCGCTTTGCGCTCCTGCCGCCGCCAGGGCGGACCCCAGCAACAATTCTCTCATTGTGGCCCTGCTCCTCTAACACATCCCCAAGGCCACCAAACCACACCCATTAAGGGCCTCAAACTCCAGTGCCCCTAAACACTGCTCCCAACCCTGTCCCATCTCGCCTGCCCATGCCCAGAGTTCCCACCTCCCCCCAACCCTCATCAAGTGACCCCCTCCCCCGTACCATAACCCAGGGCATCTCCCCGTCACCCCTTATGCCCCTGGCCACCCACCGGATCTGCACCCATTTCCAAGTACATTGGAATCTCCCCATTTCCAAGTACACGACCCCCTGCCCCGCCCCCCATACCACCACTAGGTGGCATGCACACACGAGGAGTCAGAAGATGCATGGATGGGGCAAACCCCAAAGGCCTTTTTAAAAACTACTGAGGGCTTGGTCAGGGAAGGGGCAGGGGAGAGGGCTAGCAGCCCCCGGCCACGAAGTCGAAGTCCTGGAAGGCTGCCTGCTCTGTGGCTGTGAGGGGCCGCGCGTCGCGGGGCGGGCTCAGTGTGGGGGCCTCCCCCGTGAACTCCTCATCGAAGTTGCTGACATCAGTGCGGCCTGACAGCGTGGGCACGAAGGGAGGTGGCAAGCGCCGGGCTAGCAGAGTGTCCCAGCCCAGTGTCTAAGTGGGGGAGAAGGGGGAGAGAGAGGAAGAGGTCAGCCAGGGGTGGGGGGAGGGCAGGAGGGGGATGCTGCAGACCGCAGGAGGGGCCAGCCCTTTGTGCCCCATCCAGCCCTGCATCTGTGGGGATTAGCATAAGGAGTCACAAGAGAGAGGCGTCAAGCGGGGCCTGCAGGCCCAGTAAAGATCACAGTGTGAGCTCGGGGAGCCCTGGGGTGAGAGAGAGGGGTTCATACACAGGGCAGTGGCCCCACCAAGCCAGCCGGGAGTAGATGTGGGGTAGGAGGGTCAGTGGGTGCGAAGGAGGGTGTAGGAAATGGAGATGACAATGTTGGAGGGGAAGTGTCTAGATCGGGGTAGGGGAGAAATGAACAGGCCCTGAGGGACTGGGGTGGGGGGAATGACCAGGTCTCTGGTAGGCAGTTGGCCAGGCACTTGGGGTGACCTCACCCTGTAGAAGGGCTGCTTTTTCACATCCTCTGCATCCCTCTCGCTGGATCCCAACCTCCGCTCTGGGTTCCTCCTCAGCAGCTGGTGGGGAGGGGAGGCATCAGTCTTCCCCTTCCTGGCTCCCGACCCCCTCCCCAGGCCCAAGTTGGGGGACTCCTCACCCTGCGCATGATGCCAATGGCTTCAGCTGACAGGAAGCGTGGGTAGCGAACCTCATCATTGACTATGCTGTCAAATACCTCCTCTTCATCGTCCCCTGGGAATGGGGACTGGGGACAGGGAAAGCCAGGATGAATTAGGCCCCACCTCTGACCACTCCCCTCCCAGCCCCATCTGAGCCCTCTGCTCCTCGCACCACTCCACCTGGGTGCTGGCTGACGTGGGAAGAGAAGCACCCCATTTTATAGATTCGAAAATTGAGGCTAGGGAGGCAAAGCCAGCTGTCCCTATCACACAGCACATGGAGGCACTTTTTGATCCCACCCCTAGGTACAAGCAGTTTCCAGCGTGATCCCAGGGTCAGGCAGGGTGGGGTAGGCTGGGGCCTCACCTCACCAACCAGCATCTCATAGAGCAGCACGCCCAGCCCCCACCAGTCCACTGCCCGCGTGTAAGATGTGTCTGTCAGCACCTCGGGGGCCAGGAACTCCGGGGTCCCACAGAATGTGCTGGTCCGGTCCCCATAGCCCATCCCTGGGGACAGTAGGGCCATGTGAAGTTATGGGGAGAAGGGGGCTCCCGGCGGTAGCCCAGCCCAGCATGGGGTGGCCCAGACAGCCACCCCATCCCAGGGTCAGGGTACGGGGTAACCCAGGTAGGGCTTGGGACTCCGTTCCCTCCCCAACTCTGTCTAATCCCCAGAGGCCAGCCCTTCAAATCCCAGCCCCGCCCCTCACCCTCCTTGCAGAGGCCAAAGTCTGCGATCTTGACATAGCCCTCGGTGTCCAGGAGCAAATTGTCCAACTTCAGGTCCCTGTGATGGGTTGGGGGGATGTAAAGAGGGATGAGGGGGGCGGAGTCTGGGCCCTGCCTGAAGCCTGAGGGCCCCTAGTGGGCAGCATGTGCATACAGGAGCACGGGCACACAAGGGCACACACCTGTAGACGATCTTGTGTTCGTGGAGAAACTGCAACCCCAGCACCACACAGGCTGAATAAAAGCTGCAGAGAGAAGCTAGTGTGATGGAGCCAGGCCTCCCAGCAAGGCAGGCCGGCCACAGAAGCCAGGCTCCCACATCCTCGACAGCTCCCCGGTCCCCCGAAAACTCCAGGAGGCTGGGGGGGGAAGCTGGGGCCAAAGGGTGGAGGGGTAGGAAGGGGGCTGCCGCGGCCTGTTGGGTGCTGAGGCATGGGTGGGGGAGCTCACACAGCACGAGGCTCCGAGAACACGTCACTGTGGATGTGTAGCATGAGGTCCCCGCCGGCCGAGTACTCCATCACGAAGCACACATGCTCGGGCGTCTGGAAACAGCCGAACAGGTTCACCAGGAAGGGGTGTCCTGCTCTGGTCACTGCTGCCAAGATCCGCTTCTCACACATCAGGCTGGGCGGGATAGGGGGCGGGGCTCAGAGACCACAGCAGCCCCCTCCACCTCCAACTCCCATACTCACAAGAAGTCCCTGATTGTCTGCTGTTTGCTGAGGACCTCGTGTGACTGTGCAACCTTGGGCAAGTTGCCTAAGATATCTGAACCTCAGCAGCTTTGTCTGCTAAACAGGTACCCAGAAGCCACCTGTCATCCCAGTAATAGTCCCCCAGTATCCCTTTAGGGAACACAGCCAGGGAGGGCTAACTGGAGCACCCATCTTCCTGGCCAGAAATTGGTTTGGGAATGGGCAAGCCAAGGGAGTGGGGCTCAATCTCAGGATTTCTGTGGTTATTATTAAGGACGAAGGGCTAAAACTAGTGGATGAGCCTTACTCTGCTGGGGTAGGGGGCTATTTCTGCCCCCTGGAGAGGGCTGCCAGCAAAGCCCACAAAAAGGAAAGCTGACAGAGATGTCATCTGAGCACCTGGATATAGCCATGGCTGAAAGTACTCCAACCCTGGACTTTTCTGACCCAGACCAATAAACTCTTTTGCTTAAGCCTATCTGAGTTGGGTTTCTGATTAACAAAAGGATGTAAGAAGATTAGGGACAACCTCGATGCCTCTACTGGGCCTTTTTACAGGGGCCAGGTACTGTAGAACGCTCTAGATGTATCCTCTTACTTAATCTGCCTGAAAACCCTACAAGAAAAGCATTATTATGCCCCTTTTATAGATGGGGAGGCCAAGGATCAGAAGGGCAAAGTGACTTTCCCAGGGTCTCTAAACACACTTGTGGCAGGGTGGGATTTGAACCCAGGGCCCTGATCCAAAGCAGAGCCTGGGCAATGGTGCCATTAAGGGTACAGACTTCAGGGCCTGAGTCCCTAGGTTTGAATCCCCGACCTGCTGCTCACTGGCTTTGTGATTTTGGGCAACTTGCTCAACCTTTCTGTGTCATCAGCAGAACGGGAACAATAACAATATTTACCTCATAGGGCTGTCATGGAGAGCAAGTGAGTTACTGAACAAAAGGCGCACAGTGGGTGCTTTCCAAGAGTTACTATCTTAGTAAGTGCCAGTGACTGGCATGAATCACTGTCACAGCAGCTCCAGAGAGGGGACTGCTCTGTCTCCCATCTCCCAGAAGAAAAGACTGAGGTTCTCAGAGGGCTTGGGCCAGGTCCCCACCTTTCAACCTCATCTCGGGCCACAATGTCGCCTTTCTTCAAAGCCTTGATGGCGAACAGCTCCCCGCTGGGCCGGAATTCAGAGAGCAGCACCTGGAACCACAGTGGGGAGCGATGGCCTTCGTGGCCAGCCCGGGGACTCCCCATTCCCCCAACTCCTTGGCCCCCGCCTCACCTTCCCAAAGTGACCCCGGCCCAGCACTGCCAGGAATTTGAAATCCTCAAGGGTCAGGGGTGACTTCTTCAGAGGGCTGTGGAGAGAGGACACTGGTGGGGACAAGGACAGCAGGCGGTGGGGGAGGGGGATGGTGAGTAGGGGAGAGGTGTCACCTGCACAGGGCAGAGCCTGGGGTCTCCTGAGTCTCTGAAGGCAACTCGGGGGTGGTGGCAGTTTCCGGAATCGGGGAACTCTGCAGCAGCAAGAGGGAAGTCAGAGGCACCCCATAACCACAAGAACTGCCAAGGCTCCCATCACCTCTGACCTCGCTTCTCCTCCCACTCACCCTCTCGCTCACTGCCCTCCAGCCACACTGTCCCTCTCACTATGCCCTGAACACACCAGGCATGTTTCCAGCCCAGGACCTCTGCACAGGCTATTCCCTCTACCTGGAATTCTCTTCTCCCCCCACATCAGCACGGCTGCTCCCTTACCTCCTGCGGGCATTCATTCAGAGGTCACCTTCACAGGTGGTCAGCCAACCATCACAGCAAATAACCAGCAGAACCCCCCCACACCACACACACACATATTCTCTGACCCCTTTCACTTTTCTTTCATGCTGTAAATACTTTTTACTGTTTGCCTACATTTTTCCTTTAAGGTTACTTGCCCTAAGAACTACTTAATTCTTCATGGCACATGTGTGCTTGTAACTTTGAAAAGACCCAAAACTACTATTGCAAATGGGAACACATGGCAACCGGTTTGTCATCCTCCACTATAGACACAGCTCTAAAAGGCCATCAGTCCAATAGGCATCTGGTGGGACACACGGGCCTCTCGGGCCCCCGCCACCCTCCCTAGAACCAGCTACTGTTCATGATTTCCTGAGTACCTTTCTAGATACCGTCCATACCCACACAAGCGAAAGTGCCGGTAGAGGCTTCATTTTCCTGGCACCTTCATCCTGCCTCTGCTGCTGGACAATCTGTCTGGGAAATCACCCCAGTCCAGCCTCCCCTGTCACACACACATCCTACTCCACTTTGTGGTTTACTTAGCGCTGGCTCTCCTACAGATGGACTCTGACATGCCCACTTCGGCCTACACTAAGCCGCTGCGGCAAACTTCCTGGGGGTGTGCATGTGTGAGTGTCCAGACTGGGAACTCCTGGGTTAGGACGACATCCTGATTTCAGCCCAGCGAGCTATGCCCTCCCGAGGAGATGCAGCAACTGCACCCCTTCCACCAACTGCGTTTCCCCGAGTCCTGCCCAGCATTTGGCAGTATTAAACTTTGGGATTTTGTTTTGCCAAACTCATCTGAGGATGTATCTCCTTACGCTATTATTATAAATATAATACAGAAGCATATACTGTCATCTTCAGTTCTTTTTAACGAGGTATGAAATGCACCCAGTGAGCTGGGCCGAGGGGCATGCTCCTGCAGACGTGTCCACCTGGGTACACGTCGCACGGAGCGGGGGTGGGTAAACCAGGTTTTGTACAGTCTGTGAGCTGAGACTAGCTTTTACATTTTTAAAGGGTTGGGGGAACATCAAAAGGAGAGTGACATTTTGGGATCTGTGAAAGTGACATGACATTCCAAACTTCAGTGGCCATCAGGAAAGCTTTAGCGGAATACAGCCACGCCCACTGGCGTACGTGTGTATCATCTAGGGCTGCTTCCTACAAGGCCACGCTGAGTCGTTGTGACCGAGACTCTCTGGCCCACAAAGCCGAAGTTACTGACTCCACGCCCCTTTACCGGAGAAGGCACACATGCTGATCTCTGACCCAGAGAAGACCCAGAGAAGTCGCCACGACCCCCATGGGCTGCCTTGTTATCTCCCTCCTACCAGTAACCCCACAGGCAGAGAAAACCACCCTCATGACTTCTAGCCTCAAAGTGAGTTTTAAACACGCCCATTCTATGAGCCGGTGCACTGAGCACAGCAAGGTGAAGCAGCTTGCCGTGGGTCACACAGCTAAGAACTGGTGGAGGAGGGACATGGACCCAGGTGGCCTGGCTCCTGAGCTTATGTTTTGATTCAGGATAGAAAGTAGGACCCTGCTTCTAGTAGAGATGCGTGACCCGGGAAAGTTCCTGGTGGTCTCTGGGCTCTGAGCTGGGAGAGAGGCCTGGAGGAGGAAGCTTTGACGCTGCCCAAGTCAGGCTTAGGGGGACAGGAGTGGGACACTCACCACGCTCGATGGGCTGGAAGGAGGACCCAGAGGACTCTTCTGGGACAAGCTATCCAAGTCAGCCCCGAGGTTCAGCTTCTCCACAGATATGTCACTGCAGAACAAGGAAGGAGGGTGTGTGTGGGACCCAGCACCCTGACAAGCAAGCAGGGACAGCCTAGACCTCAGGGACCTCCCTCCTTACCCTGTGCACCGGGCCTCAGTTCCCGGAGAAGCCCCAGGGCTGAAGGTGCCTGTGCCCGTGGCATTGGGGATGAGTCTTCGAAGCAGCCGCACCCAGGTGGCAACATCAATGTTCATCTGCCGAGCGCGCTGAAATGCTTTCCCTGGGGCAACAAGGATGGGCTCACCCTTCATGATAACTTTGGGACCCCTGGCCTCTTCTCCATTTTGCCCACCCCCTCACCTTGTTGCTTGGAGAAAATTTTCTTCTGCCTTCGGAGCCGGGGTATCCTCTCAATGACAGGGTTGTGGAAGGTAACCTGGGAAGAGGGGCCAATGGGTGGGAACCTACCCCCACCTCTAGGTGGTGGGGAAGCCCTTAGGAGTACAGGTATGCACACCCTTATGTTTTGGGGGTTCCAATCACTATAGCACCACATCCAAAACAGCATATTAAGAGAATGTAACCGATTTGGGGTTACATCATCTAGGATCTTGATTTCCCCGAGTGTGGTCCCAGACCAGCAGCATCACCTGGGGACTTGCCTGAAATGCAGATTCCTGGGCCCCCACCTGGACCCACTGAATGAGAAACACAAGGGTGGGGCCCCACAGTCTGTGTTTCAACAAGCCCTCCAGCGGATGTGGGGAAGCCCCCAATCTAGCTGAATTCTCCCAACTCCGAAGCATCTTCTGGAAGGTGCTAAAGTCACAGAACTGTGTGGCTTAAATGTGTCTGATATCGTTGCCACTAGTCATGCAAGGCTATTTAAATTCAGTAAAATTTAAGTAACATTAAAACTTTAGTTCCCAGATCCCCCTAGGCACACTTCAAGTGGCTGGCAGCTAATATGCTAGATGGTCCATCTATAGAACATTTCCACCTACAACAGAATGCAACTATTGTAGGTTCATCCACAAGAGAATTCTAGAAAGTTCTATTGGCTGGCACTTTAGGGGAGGCGGAAAAACCAAAAAGAATGCTCTAAGTGAACCTTGAGGGTGAGCAGGACTGCCTCAGAACTCGCCCCACCCACCCCCACCTTTCCCACTTGGTTTTGGCCGGGTCTTCCTAACGGAAAACTGTTTCACTGAAACAGTGAAGTTTCAGGGCTGCTGAAGTCAGCCCTTCTCCTGCTCTTTTCCTTCAGGCACATGCATATGTTAGGGGCACATTTAAAGAATTATTGAGGAAAATTTTGGCTGACTTTCCTACTCTGCCTGTTTCCTCCTCTGTCAGATGTGACTAAGGATGATCCCTCCTGAACTGGGCTGAAGTAGGTCGTCGTGAGGATTTACAAATTAATGCCAGCAAAGCATGTAGGACAGGGCTTGGCTCCCACCACAAGGGGTCAGCTAGGAATGTTATTTAGATCGTGGGCTCTCAACCGGGGGG
>NW_019154176.1:523626-544802 GCF_002288905.1 Enhydra lutris kenyoni
GACTGTCGCAGCTTGTGGGGAGGGTAGTGCTGGCTTCCTGTGCGTGCAAACCAGGGACGCTTCTCGAAATCCCACAGGGCAACTAAGAGTGATATGGCCTGTTAGGGTACACCTGTCCATAGTTCCAAGGGTTGGGTACCCCGATTTAGACCTTAACCCTGACATCACTACAGAAGGAATTTCTATCTATTGGACTGTAGCTCTGGTAACAATCACCCTGACATGTCGCCAGGCTTTTCTTTTCTTTTTTGGCTTGGTAAAATTTTGTAATTTCTTTTTTCTTTCTTTCTTTTTTTTTTTAAACTTCTTCCCTTGGAACAAAACCAATCCCAGCTTAAGTGGTGTCACTGACATGGTGACATAACTAATACCAATTACTAACTAGTTACATGTATTTTTTTAATCAAGGTTCAGAGACCAATCCAGAACAGATCTTCCCCTTCCAGCAAACTGGGAGCAGGAGATGCAGCAAGTGTTTTCGCAAGGTCAGGGGTCAGGGCTGTACCTCAGCCACCAGGCAGCCCTGGGGTTCCATGTCCAGCTGCACTTCATGCCTCTCATTATCCAAGAAATCCTCCAACTTCAGAAATTTGAGGGCACACAGACCCCGTTGGTCCCGCCAGAACACGGCCAACTCCAGTTCCCGAGCCTCGAGGGAGAGGAAGTGAGCCATCATTGGGGGTGCCCAAGGTCCGGAACCTTTCCTCCTCCTCCAGGCCCTGCCATCCCCCACCTAGCTCACCCTTTCCAGCTCCAGAGTAAAGCTCTGGTCCCAGGCATTGGGGCCACACGGCTTCCATGATGTCTGCCCCACCACGGTGTTATCCAGCTTGAGCACAGTGCTAACCTCGCCTGGAATGAGGGGAGGGGAAGGGGTGTCAGAAAATGTTTGGAGTTGGGGGGAGCATAGCTCATATCTTAGTAAAGAAATCCCACCCCCCATATTACACTCTGCCATGCGACCCTGATCAAGCTTTATGGTTCTGCCTTTCACCTCAGGTGTTTAACCAACTTCCAGGGGATTTCTGCATACGGTGTGAGGTAGAGATCCAAATTCACTTTTACTTCATATGCAACTTCCAGCAATATACTCCTAAGAATTTACCCTGGAAAAAGGCATGCAGGTATACACTGGGAGGCAAAATGCTGCCACATTTTGGCCATTGTGAATAATGCTGCTAAAGACCTGAATGTCCAGATATCAACTCGAGTCCGTGCTTTCAACTTTTTTGGGTACACACTCAGAAGTGGGATCGCTGATCATAGGGTAATTCCATGTTTAAGTTTTTGAGGACCGCCATAACATTTTTCACAGTGGCTGAACCACTTTACCTTCCCAACAGCACTGCAGAGGGGTCTCATTTCTCCACAGCCTCCCTAACACTTGTATTTTTTTTTTCTTTTAAAACAATCCATCCTACGAACTGGAATATAACAGTTTTTTAAAAGTGTTACGAGTGTGTGACATCCCAGGATCCCCACGGCATCTCATCCCTCCAGGGCTTAACGCCCACTCACCGGTGTTCTCGGCTTCCACTTTGAGGCTATTCCGGCCACTGAGGCTTCCACTTCGGCTGTAAAGGCCCCGGGCTGGGCGGCTCAGGAAGGTGGTGCGGCTGTCAGGGGTTCCGGGCCCCCCAGCTGGGGGGGAGGGGTTCCAGGGGATAGTCTCTGGAAGGTCCTTGCAGCCTACCACACGTACCTCCAGGGTTCCTGAGGGAGGGGCAGGCTCAGGGAGGCCCACAGGTAGGCCAAGCCAAGGGGAGGGGACTGCAGGGGAAGTGGGCATGTCCAGAAGTGGCCAGCATATAGGTGGGAGTTGGTGAGGGACAATCAGAGTGGAGCAGGGAGTCTGATCCTAGGATGACTGTGCCCAGAAGTGAAAATATGGGACAAAGGGGAGGGGGCGAGGCTGGGGCAGGCCAGGCTGAGGAGGGGCTCTGAATGCTTGGGATTTAGTGACAGAAGATAGGTTTAAGGCATAGGTCAATGATGGAGGCAGTGAGGAGCCAGGTTGGACTAGGAGGTTCAGGGTAGGACTCAGGGAGCTGACCTGAGGTCCGAGATGGGGGCAGAGGCCTTGGGTAAGGCTGGTCTAAGGCAGAAGTAGTGGCTGAGGGGTCTAAGGAAGGAGGAGCTGGCTGGCTTTGGGGGCAGGGGGCAGATAGTGGTTCAAGGCTCAGGGTTCTGAGAGTGAGGGGTTGTGGGACTGGGCTGGAGGGCTATGGCTGAAGGAAAAATGTCCAGGTATGAAGGGGTAGTGATGGGGACATGGTGGGCATAGGGGCAAGAGTTCAGAATCAGAGGGCAAGCTGGGGCCAAAAGTCCAGAGTGCATGGGGCCCAGGGCTACAGGGTTGGGGTGAATAGAGAACAAAGGAATAGTAGGATGGGAGTCCAGGAGTAGGGAGAGCAGAGATCTAGGTTAGGGGGCCTCAGGACTTGGAGGAAAGGTCAAGAGTACAGAACTGCGGACGTGGGGTATGGGTGGCGTAGGTAGGGACCCACCTGTGAGGGGTGCGGGCTTGCACAGGGTGCTATACTGCGTGGGGGGGAAGGGCTCAGTCAGGCGAGCACTGAAGGCTGCGGACGAGGCCGCAAGAAGCTCCTCACGCAGCAGCCGCCCCTTCGGATGGTCTGCCGGCACCTCCCCGAGCCGCCGCTCCAGCGCCTCCCGCAGCAACCCCAGCTTCTGGTTGGACTCCATTAGCTTCTCCTGGGCCTGTAATAGGAGAGACAGAGTGGGGCTGGGGTGGGGCCTGGCTAAGTCTCACCGGGCCCAAGCCCTCAAATCTTCTGGGTCCTATCCCTGGGCTCCCCAGAAAGCTAGGCCCCACCCCCTGGCTGATGCCCACCCCTGGCCGAGGTCCCGCCCTGCGGAGGCACCGCCCCTTGCTGAAGCCTCACCCTTAAGGCCCTTGCTGCCGATTCCTGCCCCTTTGCTGGGGTCCAGCCCCTCACCGAAGCCCCACCCCTCACCGCCCTGAAGCCTCACCCCTCACCTCGCTGACCGCCTTGCGGTCTGGGGTCTTGGCTGCACTGAGCAGGCGGAGCACATTCTTGGCCCCCTCGGCCACAGCGTGCTCCACTCGGAAGTGATGCCTCAGTTCCTCAATGCGCAACTCCACGGCCCCCAGGTCTGGACTCCCTGTGGGCGTTGGGCGCGAGGTGGTGAGGCCAGCCTAGAACCCAGGTCCAACCACCCCAGCCCCAGACATGCACTCATGCACAGGGACGGACACTGGGGATAGCTACACCACCACCAGAATGCATCACGTTTTTCCCACGCGACGGGTCACGGTCAGTCAGGCACATTCCCACAGAGATGCAATCGCTCTTTTTCCAAACACCCACAGGGACCATCCCAGGGACGGAGCTGGGCTGTCATACAGGGACAGTCATATACACAGGTACACCATCAACACAGGGTTAAAGGACAAACGTGTTGGCAGGGTCCCATTTCATCACCAGGGTCTGTCACAGGGACACTGTGGGCATTTGGACAGCCAGAAGGAGATAATCACACAGGCACAGGGACACATGGAAGCAGAATGGCCAGATCTATCAAAATCACAAATGAAATTGCCCTTTGATTCAGCAATCCCAGTTCAGGAACTTTATCCCACAGAAACACCTCTGCACCTGACACGTGTACATGGTATTCACTGCAGCTTCTTTCTAGGAACAAAAGATTGGCAATAACCCTGTTTCTTGCAGGAGGAGTCCGGGTAAATGAATGTGATCGTCCACACCGTGAAATATAAAGCAGTTGTGAGCACAAGGGCACTGTCACACAGAGATCATCACACTGTCGCTCACAGGGTAACAGTGGCATTACCGCTTTGTCACCAGTGTAGGCACCCTGTCACCCACAGGTGGAGGAACACACACTCTCACAAAGATACAGTCACACTGCGACACAGGGACATTGTCACATGGCAGAGAGACATGATCGCAAGACACAAACATACTCATGGGAGACATTTACACCGTGGCAAAACTCCTGGGGCTCTAACTCCGGCCCCGGGATAATCATAATCACACTGGCACGTGGATAAGGCACAGGGACAGGCAAAGAAATGCCATCACACTGTCACACATGTGGAGAGGCACCCACAGGCACAGAGACCCAGCGTTGCAGGGAAACAGACTGGCTCTG
Organism: Enhydra lutris kenyoni; assembly: GCF_002288905.1. Taxonomy (NCBI): domain Eukaryota; kingdom Metazoa; phylum Chordata; class Mammalia; order Carnivora; family Mustelidae; genus Enhydra; species Enhydra lutris. The sequence continues at coordinate 527,785 of NW_019154176.1, forward strand.
TCCCAGTACGAAGTCCCAGGGATACAGCCATGGCCCAATATAGGATGGCCACAGTCACCCAATGGCACAGGGATAGCCATAAGGACACAAGAGGCACAAGGCTGTGCCCACAGTATCCATGGCTGTAGGTTCCAAGGACAGTCCCCCTGTCCTGTATATTGACCCCAACTCAGACTGTGGCACTCAGTCAGAGAGAGCCACAGTATCACTCACAGATGCGTGACACTCACCTAGGCACCAACAACACAGACACAGTGTTACAGCAAACCTCGTGTCCGTACGCATGTCGTCTTACAAAGACAGTCACACTCTTGCCCCTTGGCCTGCTGTCACATGTGCCCAGATAGTCACCAAGACTCTTAAACTTAAAGGGACAAAATTACACCAGTAATCAAGGTTACGATGTCACCCAGAGGCACAGGGACATGATCACACCATCATATACAGTCACTGAAAAGCCCATGTCAGTATTCCCAGCACAGGTGAGCAATCACATGGAGGCCTCCCCTACCCCAAAGACACACACACTGTCACAGAGTTACAGACCCCACTGCTACGGGCTGAATGTTTTTCTTTCCCCCAAATCCACATATTGAAACTCAACCCCTAATGTGATGGTATTAGGGGTCAGGAGGTGGGGCCTTTGGGAAGTGATCAGGTCCTGAGGATGGAGCTCTCATAAGGGAGGCGCTCGGAGAGCTCCTCTACCCCATCCACCAATGGGAGGATACACACAGCAAGAAGGCAGCTGTCTGTGAACCCAGAAGAGGGCTCTGACCAGACACGGGAGTGGCACCTTGATCCTGGACTGCCCGCCTCCAGAACTATGAGCGAGACATTTCTGTTGTATAGAACTGTTGTTACAGCAGCCTGAATGCACTAATACCCACTAACAATTCATAACGCTCTGTTGTGGTGACATACAGAATGCTGTAGTTCCCGGGCCACACACACAGCCCCTGGTCCCCACGGTCAGTGTCCCCCCAGCAATGGCACATATGAATAGCATGGCCTCTGTTGCCCTCGCACAAGTCACGATCCTGTCACAAATTCATGTGGACAATTAGCTTAAGGCGCCCCCGGGCATTCACATAGACACACACATGGAAACAGACACGCCTGGTGGATGCCCACAGTTCTACACAACTGAGGCCACGTGACAAGGCAGCCACCTAGTCCAGGGGCCCACAGTTTCTTCTCATGAGGAGCCGGGGGTAGGTATTTTCAACTCTGTGGAACTTGTGGGCTCCGTGGCCCCCACTTGGCCCTGCTGCTGATGGGCAACAGTGGCCTTCAGAGATAGTAAATGAATTGACATGGCTGTGTGTCAGGAAAACTTTATTCACACCAATAAAAAGGCAGGGGCGGACTGGGTCCCTGGGGTGTGGTCGGCCAGTAGACCACCTAGTGCAAAGCTTCCATGGGACAAAACAGGAAACAGGCCCAGGGACGGTCAGGAATGGGTTTGGGTCATCCTGTGAGTCACAACAGCAACCTCCCTGCCTCAAGCAGCATCCCCCTATGGGGCCAGGAGCTGAGTCCTGAGTGGCAGGACGCAGGCTAGACTATGTTGGGGCAAGGGGCTCACCTTGGGCCTCATCTGGGGCTGCCTGGCTCTCCAGCTGGCCCGCCTGCAGGGCGCGGTGAAGCTGCATGCGGATGATGTCTATCTTGGTCTTACTGTCCTGCAGCATCTGCTGGGCTGTCAGCAGCAGTTTCCGGTCCTGCAGGTGGGGAAGGGCAGTGAGGGGCAGGCTGGGGAATGGGGTCTGACTGCTGGCCTTCTATCCACACTGCGCAGGCTCTGGTGACTGTGTCACAGGGGAGGATGTGAGGGTGTGATAACAGGGATATCCGTGCATTCCCAGGTGCCGAGGGGAGAGGCAGCCCCCAGCACTGGAATCCCTGCCACCTAACAGCTGGATAACTCCAGGTGAGCCAGTCCTCCTCTCTGGGCCTGTCCCCTCATCTGCAGCGAGGGGAGTACCAACAGTATCGTCTGCCACCGGGCTGAGGGTTAAAGGAGCTAATCTGCAGGCAGGGCTCCAACCCATGCCTGGCATCAGGAGGCACTCTATTTGTCAGCTGTCAGAATGGCACATATACGTGGGTGAGGGTCCCCGGGGGAGGGTGGGGCCCTGACTACAGCCACATCGGGGAGTCCGGGGGGACAGGTGGGTGTGGGAGACACCAGAACTGGGCAGTGGGGGTGTCTGTGTGACAGCTCCAGTCTCTGGGTGTGAATGTCATGGTCTGTGTGTCTGTGTGTCCAGGTGTGCTGTGGGCCTGTGTGTTATATGATGGGCTGTGTCTCTGCGTCTAGAGGAGGCCAGGGTGGCTATCCTCCACGTCTCCCAGTGCTGTTACTGCCGTCTCTCCGGATGTCATGATAGGGCACACGTTTACCTAAGTGTTGATACGACCCTGTGTGTCTCTAGATGTTGCTCTGACCGTGGGGGTGTCTCTGGATGTTAGGATGATAGCATATGTACATTCAAGCATTGACCTGACCACGTGTCTATGTGTCAGAGAGAGGCCACCAGCAGAGGGTGAAAGTCGCCATGACTGTGGACATCTCTCGAGTCTCTGGGGTAACTGGGTATTGGGGGGATAAAGTCTCTGCCTTGCGTCTAACACCACACACAGCCATCCTGTTTCTCATATGCCCCCACAAGCTGCCCACATCCTGGTCCTGCCTCCAAGTCACCTGTCAGTCCCTCCATCCCCAACCCCAAGGGTCTCAGTTTCCCAAGGGGCAGACGGATATAGGTGGCTCCCCGGTTCCCACCCCGCAGCCCGTCCTCTGCTTCCCAGTGAGCAAGCCGCTCTTACCTTGGTGCTGCCGTTGCTGTATGTCTGGATCATGTTTTCTGCTCCCTGCTTCACCTTCAGCTCGATGGCCAGCTGCTTCTCCAGGCCAGCCACACGGCTCAAGTTGGTGGCCGAGCAGGCCTGGCTACCTGCCCCGGGGGACTGGGGAGCATCTAAAGGCGGGGGGGGGGGGGGAGGCAGGTGGGACAGAGTCACAACAGGCCTCACCTCCATCTGCCTAAGAGGCTTTGCCCAACTGAGAGGATCCACCCTCTGCCCAGCCTGGGTTCTGCCCCCAAAGCCAGGGAGAGGAGGAAATGAGGGCCAGGGCTCAGAAGATCCCCCCTTCCCAGCCCTCCCAGGGAAACATCCTCAGCTCCAGCACAGGACCAGCATGAATGAGTGTGGACAAGCATCCAGGTGTACATGAGTCCTTGGTGTTGGTGTGACTGTGTATAGGAGCCCCCAACTACTTCCCTGGCTGTGTGGGAGTCTGTGGGTTTGGGTGTGGTCACGTCTATGCCCACAGGGAGCTGGCGTGGCTGAGTATGTGTCTCCCCAGGTGCTCATGTAACTACATGAAACGGCAGGTGTTACTCAGCATGACTATGTGCGGTCTGGGTGCTGGGGTGACCCTGAGCACATTTCCAGCTGTTGGCAAATGGTCCATTCAGGTCTCCAGGTGCTGGTACGGCTGTGTCTGCACCGGGTCTGTCTGGGTGTTGGTACAGTCTGACCCGTGTGTCCCTGGATGCTGGCACGGCTCTGTGTGTGCTGGGGAGCGGTGTGACTGGGGGAAGGGCGGACCCTATGTGCCCAGCTCATTGCACCAGATGGTCTCTGAGCACGGACATGACAGTGTCGCTCTCCAGCTGCTGACCTGCCACAGTGCTGTATGGGTGTCAACGGAGTCTGCAGGTCTTGTCCGACTGTATGCAGGAGCACCCAGCTGCGGCTGGGACCATGTGCGTCTGTAAGGGTCAGACAGCTGTGTGGGTGTGAATCCCGGGGTTGGTGTAACCATGTGTAAGCGGCTCTAGACACTGTCTGTGTGTCACTGTGACTGTGTGTGCGTCTCTCTGGGTGCTGGGTGGCGGCGTGGAAGTCTCTGGGTATTCCCACGACAGCGTCTAGGTCCTTGGGTGTTGTCTGGGTGCTGGTGTGACAGTGCAGACCTTGCTCTGGGTGTTGGGTTTGGTGTTTCATCTGATCGCGTGTCGAGGCTGGAGGCTGTCATGACCTGGCATGTCTCCCTGGGGATCCGCAGGGACAGGGCTAGCCTTGCTCCCAGAGACCACAGTGGAACCCCCAAGCCCCGCTCACCTCGGGCAGCAGCTGCAGGGTCGGGCAGCACCACATGGGCATGCAGCTCCTGCAGCTGCTGGTGCAGCAGGTCAAGGCGGCGGGAGGAGCCGCGCAGCACCAGCTCCACCGGGCCGAGGCTGCGGCCCAGGTCCGTGGTGGCCCGCCGAAGGTTCTCAGCACCCTCCTTCAGCTTCAGCTCCTTGCGGATCTCGCGCCGCAGCCGCTCCCGCTCTAGCTCCAGCTGCTGCTGCACCCCAGGAGCCGCCAGGTCAGCACCTGCCAGGCCCAGCTGCTCCAGCAGGGACCAGCTGCGCGGCTCGCTCTGCAGGAGATGGAGCACAGTCAGTGGGGCTGCGAGTCCGGGGCAGGGCATGGACCACCACACTCAGCCAGCTTGGCCTGGCCTCTTCCTGACCTGGGTGCTTCCAAGATATAAACTCTGGCCCCCCAAAACTGAGAGGTGAGACAAGGTCCTGACCGTGCTTCCTGAGTACCCCAAACAGTGAGGTCCCTACTATAGGGCCCTCTTCCTTCCATGTCCCCTCAGCCTAGGGGACCCCATAAATACAGTCTTGTCTCCCTTCATCTATTCCTTATACAGTAGAATTCTGGAGGACAGGCCCCATTATGTCACAAGTGTGCCCCCAAACTAGGAGGTCTCCAACTTCAGGCCCTATTTCCCATTGCCCCCCCAAAAAAGGTCCTGAGGGCAGACCCCCTCCCTTCTGTTGTCCCCCTAAATTAGGCGGTCCCGAGCATAGGCCCCAACTCCCCTCTACTGTCCCTAAAACCAGGTCCCAAGGGCAGGCTCCATTTCCCCTCTGCTGTTCCTCAAACAAAGAAGTATCAGGGTAGGTCTCTGCTGCCCACCCCCCCAAAAAAAACAATAGGCCTGAGATCCAGAAAGCAGGCCCTTTTCCTCTCTGCTATGCCCTCAAACTGGGAGGTGCCAAGGGCATGCTTCTCTTCCTCTGCTATAACCCTAAACTACGTCCTAAGGACAGGCCCCATCTCTCTCCTGCTGTAACCTCAAAGTAGGAGGTCCTGGGACAAGCTCTGTCTCCCCTCCTCTCACTCTCTACAACTAGACCCTAAAAAGCAGAGCCCTGTCTGCTTCCTTCTCTATTTCCCCGACCTGGGAGCGTCAAAAAACCCCACATAATTTCATCTTCAAAACAGAAAACTCCAAACCCATCTCCTCCCCTTGGTCCAAAATCAAGAGAGGGCGGGGCCTCCGGCCTGTGTCACTGGGGTCCTCTTTTCCCCCCAACCCCGACCCCAGCCCCCACCTCCAGCTCCTGGTCCAAAGGGGGATTGGCCTCCGCCATCCTGGGTCCCGGCTGAGGGCCCCGCCCTCTTCCTGAACCTCAGCCCTGCCAGGGCCTCTTGACCGCCACTTCCTCTTTCCTGCTAGCTCCCAGCAGCCCCTGCGTGGGGCCAGCTCTGGGGCTCTGGGGCATCTAGGGGACCTTTTCCCTCAGTGCCCTCTTCAGTGTCTGCTTCTCAGGAGGCAACCAGGGATAGCCCCCGCTCTACGTCCTAGGAGGTTGCTAAGGTGCACACACACCTCGCACGCTTACTGGTGTAGACATGGAGACCAGGCTCCCTTGAGTGTATACAGGCTCCAGGGGCTGACCTACAGGCATGTGCACAAAACACAGGCAGGCAGATGCGTGCACGCCCCTGCGCCCACCCCATGTACGCTGATATGCACATGCCGGCCAATGAGCGCTCCTATGGGCCGGCTCCTTCCTTGCAGACGCAGGCCGTCCCAACTTCCGGCTTCCTCTCAGTCCGGTCACCCACCGCTGTGACCACAGCTGGGGCCCACCCAGGCCAGGGGCACCTCCCTGAGGCCTATATCATGAGGAGACAGTGCTGGAGGGCTGGGGTGAGGGTGCCCACAAACCAGTAGCCCAATAAAGGCCAAGTACGACTATTAATAAGACGACCAATTATTGTGAGCTCCACCTAGGTCACCTAAAGCAGGTCCACAAGGTGGGTGCTGTTATCACCCCATTTTCAAGACAAGGAAACTGAGGCCTGGAGTGGTGACATAACTTGCCCTGAGGCCCCACAGCCAGCAGGAGGAATGGCTGGGATTTAAATGGGGAGTGCCCACAATCTGATCACCAGCTAAGCGTCAGGCCTGGCACTAAGTGAGAATCCCCACTGGGTGAACCCATTTCACAGATGAGAAAAGTCTTTGTTGGCTCCCAGCCAACCTGGAGGGCAGCTGCCCCCAGCAAGGTTTAGCGCAGGTCACCATCCTACCAACCCATCACACGAATCCCAAGCGGCTGCCACAATTCTCCCCCACTTTCCAGGCAAGGAAACAGGCTGAGAGAGGAGACAGCTGCAGTTTGGGGCGCGGGGTGTGGGGGGCAGGTGGAGTGGGAGTGGTGATCACCAAACACACCTCCAGGGGCACCAGGCAACAACCAGAAACATTTTTGGTTGTCTCAGCTGGCGGTGGGGAGGGAGTGCTCCTGGCGTCTGTTGGGTCAAGACCGGAGAGCCTGCTCCACATCCTGTCGTACACAGGACAGCCCCCCACCTCAAAGAATGATTCAGCCCCAAATGTCAATAGTGCTGAGACTGAGAAACCATGCATTAAAGGACAGAGACTCACACCCAGGGCTGCTGACCATGACCACCATAAGGACTGCCTAGCAGCCCTACCTGCAGAACACAGGCCCATCTACACCTCTTCCTTTGGACAATGAACACCCTCGTTGATGAACATGCCGGTTTTTCTGGCGGCAGAACCGTGGCTCAGAGAGACAAAGGCACTGGGTCCAGGACACACAGTGAGAAAGTGACAGAGCTGGAATTTAAACCCATGTTCACCTAATACTACTAGCTGGTGACCAGACCTCACCCACCACCCAGCCCCATTCCATCCCTAGCGGGCAGAGCAGGGGACAGCCAGGATCAAGCCAGCTCAAATAAGGAAAGTCCAGGCAGAGAGGAATAGAAGCTGAGGCCTGAGAATACCCAGAGTGGGGGGGGGAGGGAGAGAAGGGAGTCCCAGCCTCTTGGGTTCTCTTCCCTTGGGTGACTCACTCCTACCCAGAGGGCAGGGGTCACCCAAAGGCCAGCAAGGCAAACACATGATCAGGAGCCTGGCCCAGCCTTGGAGAATCCTTGCTCCCCCACCTCCCACCATGGCACACGGGACCCAGGTCCAGAGGGTCCATCTCGCAGAATCCCCCCCTTCCCAGAGCAGCCAGAGACCTAGACCCTCATGTCCGGAAATTTCAATGCTTTGGGCGTTTCCGGAATCCGGACAGGACATCCGTTTGCCGGACACAGTACAGACAGGCATACGTCGGGACAGACAGAGGTACGCGGTGGCAGGCCCAAGCAGGCACAAGAAAGGGATGACCAGAGGGGGAAAGAGTGGGGAAGAGATGGGAGGGGGGACCACAGCACAGGTCCAGCCTCATTCCAGGAATCACAGCCTCCACCCGGGTCATGTTTCGCACATGCTAAGTGCATGCATGAGCCAGAGGAATACTCTAGAGCCCTCCCAGGGCTGAGGGTAGAGGCAGAAACCCCGGCCCACCCAGCCCCAAGGTCTGACCTTATGTGATCGGCAACACCAGATACGCCCAGCTCCACGGCAAGGCTGACAGGCCATCAGCAGGACTGGGGTGGGGGACAGGGGAGCATGGGGGGAGACACAGAGGGGTTGGGGGCAGGTGCAGAAGGAGACGAAAACCCAGTTACACAGCAACCACAGGACAACAGAGGGATTTTGAGGCACTGAGGGCATCAGTGCCACACAATGTGCCTCAGATTCTGAACCAAAGCTCAGGAGTCACTGAGGCCTTGCTTGTCACAGATGTGGAAGGTGAGTCCAAGGCTGTGATGTTCACAAGGTGGTACCTGGAGAACCTGGCTGGTGGCAAGTGGTGCCAGGCTGTGTGTGTTTATGTGTGTGGGAGGTGTGACCCAGACCTGCCACCCATGCCCAGGTTGGGTTCCAGGTACAAGAGAATCCCCCTCTGGGATAAGGTTCCACCTGGCAGCCCTGAGCGTAGCCATGTGGGTCCCCCATTCCTCAACCTAATGAGGTGACTCTAGCACTTCCTCCAACAGGTGCCAATCTGCGTGGCGTAGGGACCATCATAAAGCTCAGTCTGGAGGCGGGGGTGGGGTTTGGGGGGTGCCAGAGCTTTGTTGTGAGGGGGAGGAGCACGGACTGAGCGGCCTCCTCCCCTCCGGGCCACTGCGCCAGGCACCTGCCCCAGGTGGAGTGGCACCTGCCGGAACTGAACGCGGGGGGCGGGGTGGTGGTGGAGGAGGGAGTGCCGCGTTGAGAGGCGGGTGCGACAGGCACCGGGACGCACAGCCAGTCACAGACACTCGAGTAGCGCTTCCGCCGCTCCCCCTCTAATTCTCGGGGAGGGGCGGAGCGTGGGGGTGCGGCGGGGGCCTTCGGAACCTCCCCGCTCCCCCTCGGTGCGTACCTCCACCTGCCGAAAAGTGGACAGTGCTGGCTCCACGTTGTCGGCCCAGGGAGGGGGCACGGGGCGCTCGGGAGACCCCCACCTTGGCAGCCCGGGCCCCGGGGGCCCCGGCAACGCGCGGGCGGGTGTCCCCTGCGCTGGCCGACCGCCGGACGGCTGCGGACACAGGTGCGCCTACCTGCACGGCGTCGCTGGCCATGTCCTCGCGCCGCCCGCCAGGGGTCCCCGCGCGGAGGGAGGGGCGGCAAGAGGAGTGCGCGTGCGCCCCGCGCGGGGCGGGGAAGGGGCGGGCGCGGCGCAAGCCCCCGCCAGCGCGCGGCCCGCTCCGGCCTGCTCCGCTCGGGCCCCGCCTGGCCAGGCCGCCGCGTCCGCGCGCCGCGCCCTCCGGCCCCAGCGGCCGCCGGGCCCGGTCACGTGACCACCGAGGTCGGCGCCCGGGGAGGGGGCGGGGCCGAGGGGGCGCGGCTCCCGGCGGCCCCCGGGGCTGCGGGGTCTTGCCTGCAGGCTTCTCGCAGCCGGCGGCTGAAATCACCTCGTCTGCTCCCCACGCCCTTGCCTGGTTCTGCATCCTCACTCTGCCCAGGGGTCCCCGATCTGAGCGCGCGGGAACCCGAAGAAAAGACTGAACCACGTTAAAGCGGGGAGTGGCAGAAGCCTTTGGGCCTTCCGGAGCCCCTCTAAAAACAAGAACAATATGTATCTCTCCGCCCCTCCTTTGCAAGCTCGGGTCTTCTGGGAAGGATTCCCCTATTATCTGGGGACACGCTCTGGGCAGATCTGGGTTCAAATTCCAGCATCCCATGCTTGGGGGAGCTCCAAAGTCCTAAGAGCGCCTCATCTGTGAAACGGGTTTTATCCACCCACCCCTCAGTGTTGACAAACTTAAATGAGATCGTGCATGCCAAGTGTTCAAAACACAGTAAGCGCTCAATAAATGTTAGCTGTTATCATTTTTAATGTTATTTGCCGTTGTTAGGAAAATGGCTTGAATCCCGACTCCTTCACTGACTCGCTGTAAGATCCTGTGGCTGCTGAGCCTCAATTTTCTCCGTTGTACAATGCAGACCTAGTCTGCAGAGCTGTTGCATGCAGGTGGAGTTCCATAGATGCAGACTTGTGCCCAAGCGGAAGAGAATGGAGGCCTCTACGGAGCTTCTTCGGGGTCTCTAGAACGTGCAGCTTGGCTCTTGGCCAACCCGCACTCCCTTGGAAACCCGGTGAGTGAGCCAAACCTTGGTCCTTGGTCCCCGGGGCTCGGGGCGGGGAGCGCTCCCTGGCGACTGAGCCTAAACACGGGCGCCCTGCAGGGACGGGCCAAAACATAGAGGGCTGAGGGAACCTTGGTTTCTCCCCCCCCCCACCTTTTTCTTTTAAATTTGGAGAGTTTTAAACAGAGAAAGAAAAAGGAGAAGGAGGAGGAGGAGAATGACACCCATCCAGAATCTGCGCACTTCTCACCCCTTCCATGGACCTCACCTGGTCTGGTCTCATCCCTCACCTGGACCAGCACAGGAGCTTCTTCCCAGGACTCCCAGCTCCGCCCTTTACTTTCTACTTTATTTTCCTCACAACAGCCTAAGGATGTCTGTGAACTCCTGAGTCAGGTCCTGTCCTCTGCCTAGATCCCTCCATGGCTCCCACTTTCTTTAGAGTAAAAGCCAAAGTCCTGCCTGAAGACCACAGGCGCTGCACAATTTACCTCCTTCACCTTGCCATTCCCCTCTTCCCCTTGCTCACTCCATTCAGCTATACCAGCCTCCTGGCTGCCCCTCGATTATTTATCAATTGAATTAAAGCACCCTTTGAGCTATTTCTTTTGCTCCCAATTTACAGATGAGGAAACTGAGGCATACATATCCCCAAGACTTTGACAATTTAGGTCTCCATTTAAGTGTCGCCTTCTCTGAGAGACCATTCTATACCATAATATTTATTTAAAATATGGTCTTGTTTTATTTATTTAAACCGTGACTCCTCTGAAATTCCCCAGCATTTGGCTTATGCTCGCTCAGTTTTTGTGGGATGAGTGAACACACACAGGGGTGAGGTGTCAGGAGAATCCCCAGTTATGGAGCTGGGGTGTTTACAGCCCTTGTCCTGTCTTCTAATTCTTCTGCCCATCTGTTTTACAGGTGGAGAGGATGTGGCAAAGCCAGGCTCCAAGCTGGCCCAGGGATTAGGCCACTGTGTTCAGGGATGGGCTTTCTGCTGCCTGCCAGGTCCCAGGCTCCCTCTTCCCTGGATGGAGCTGGGGAACCCTGCCAAATTCTCGCTCCAACCTTCCAACATTCGTTTATTCAGTGAATATTTATCGATGCCCGCTGGGGACTTTGGTGGCACTGGAAACAGAGTCGTGCTCAGGCTTGAAATAGGGAGACCAAGGACTTTTTGTGCAATCTCAACCGAATGTGATAACTACACTGGCGCCTCCCTGCAGCTGCCTTGGCCCCTCTCCAGGCTGCTCTGGGGCCTCGGAAACCCTGACCTGTTCCTGGTTCTCTAGAGGTCGTAGGAAAAACACCCACCCCTCACCCTGGTCTACAGGGTAGTCTTTTGTTGTTGTTGTTTTTAAGATTTTATTTATTTATTTGAGAGAGAGAGAGCATGAGAGGGGAGAGGTCAGAGGGAGAAGCAGACTCCCCGCCAAGCAGGGAGCCTGATGTGAGACTTGATCCCAGGACTCCAGGATCATGACCTAAGCAGAAGGCAGTTGCTTAACCAACTGAGCCACCCAGGCACCCTGTCTACAGGGTAGTCTTATCAGGCCTGTGCCAACCTGTCCAGCCACATCCCCCTGTACTCCCATTATCCCTATCCAGCAACACTGGTCTTCCTTCTGTTCCTCAAATATTCTCACTTTACTTCCAACCACAGGGCCTTTACACTGGCTGTTTTCTGGTCTGGAATGTCCTTCCATCACATCTCGCAAGACTAGCCTTTTCTGATCATTTAGGTCTCTGTTTAAATGCCACCTCCTCCAAGAGACCTTTCCATACCCTGTCATATTTGTTATAAATATGGCCCTGTTTTCTTTATTTTAACTGTCACTCCTCTCTGAAATTGCTCAACATTTGGCCTATGCTCACTCAGTCTTTGCAGAATGTGTGAGTGGACACGGTGTGAGGTGTCAGAAGAACAGTATCCCAAGACAGCCCATGCCTTAAGGAGGCAACTGCCCCACTGTGGGAGAGGCAGAAGGGCTGGCACTAAGGACAAATTGGGACAAGGGTGGTAAAGATGAATAGGGTGTCTGACTGAAGGAAAAGCAGGGCAGTGTCCTAGAAGAAGGTGAGGGAGAGCCTGAGATGTCCTGATTCTTCCCCTCATCTCCATTCCGTGCCCCTCATCCATACCACTCTGGTCGGATGGTCACCGCCCCTCAAAAACACTTATTCCTATTATTCCTCATCCCTTATTCCAGGGCCTTTGTACTTGCTGTTCCCCTCTGCCTGCCGTGTTTTCCTTCTCCTCTTGGCATCCTTTCTTCTTCATTTCATTTCCATCTTGGCTCAAATGCCTCCTTAGAGAAGTACTCCCTGACTGCATCTCCACCTAAAACAGGCCTCACCCCATCTCTACTAAACTCTACCCCTCACATCACTCCATTTTTTTCTTCCTTGCAAATTTTAATAGATTTTACTCTATTTTCTTACTTGTCTGTCTCAATCAGGATGTCAGCTCTCCAAGAACAGGGATCATTGTCTGTCTTGTTCACTGCTGAGTCCCCAGCTTCTAGAACAGTGTCTAGCAACGGAAAGTGCTGGAATAAATAGCTATGGGATGTACAGGTGGTTGAACAAGCAGAGCATCATGGGGTATGGCTGGAGGGTTTAGTGCTGATGAACCTGGAGCAGGAACAGTCTCCAGATACCACAGATGATGGGGATGGAGGGCCTCCAGCACCTCCCTGAAGTTCGAACTTGACCCTGAGGATCGTGGTGCTGCTGACGGATTCTTAGCAGAGGAGGAACTGAATGAGGATTCTTTCTCGAAAGGCTCTTTGCAAACCAAGTCTCCCACCAGCCAACTGGGGGTCAGAAAAAGAGACGGGAGTAGATTCATCTGATACCAGAAAGGCTAAATGTATCAACAAAGCTAAACTCAAAAACTTTGGGTTGGGGGGGGACAAAAAATAATAAGTAGAAAAAAATGATACAGGGGCTCCTGGGTGGCTCAGTGGGTTAAAGCCTCTTCCTTTGGCTCAGGTCATGATCCCAGCGTCCTGGGATCATGCCCGGGATCCTGCTGCATTGTGCCCCAAATCCAGCTCTCTGCTCAGCGGGGAGCCTGCTTCCCTTCCTCTCTCTGCCTGCCTCTCTGCCGACTTGTGATCTTTGTCTGTCAAATAAATAAATAAAATCTTTTTAAAAAGAAAGAAAGAAATGATACAGTTTGATACTGCTTATAGCAATTACTGAAAAACAGAAAGTGAAACTATGTATCAAGTTTATTTAAAAAGGGGGGGGCAGGGAGAAACATGTTCTGGTGTGCCTGGCACCCACGATGAGGTGAGTGAGGTCATCTCCGTTCAAATCCTGGCCCCACTACACACACTAACAGTATGATTCTGCGATTCTGGGCAAGTTACTTCTCTGCTCTGTGCTTCAGTTTCTTCATCTGTGAGACGGGCTGATAGAGGGGCACCTGCCCTCATAGGGCTGCTGGGAAGCTTAAATGAATTAATTCTTGTAAAGCACAGAACGAGGGGTCAGTTCAGTGTCATCCTTTTTTTTTTTTTTTTTTCCAGTGTCATTCTTTTTATTTAGATGGTTGTTTCTGCAGTGGGGCAGTCAAGGGGAAGTGGGAAAGTGAACATAGGTGACTTCCATTTTAACTATAAGGTGTGTCTTTTAATTTTAATTTTTGATTGTTAATTATTTTGATTGAGGCACAACTTACATCTGGTGAAGTGCACAGATCCTTTGGTGTGAAGCTCTGCGATTTTTTTAAAAAAAGATTTTATTTATTTATTTAAGAAAGACAGAAAGAGAGAGAGAGAGCAGGGGGAGGAGTAGAGGGAGAGGGCAAGTGGACTTTGCACTAAGCGACCCAGGGTTCCATCCCACCACCCTTAGATCATGACCTGAGCTGCAATCAGTAGTCAGAAGCTTAACCAACTGAGCCACCCAGGTCCCCCACTCTGTGAATTTTTATATATGTATGCATATACATATATGTGGCCTGTGGCCACCATCTAGTCTTCTCCCCTGTTGCATGCATTTGACTTGTGTTCTTTGCCAGGCAACCTTAGGGAAATTCTATCATCATAGATTAATTTTGCCTGTACTTGAACTTCGTACCACATGGGATTGTTTTGTGATTTTTTTTTTAAGATTTTTTTTATTTATTTGACAGATCACAAGTAGGCAGAGAGGCAGGCAGAGAGAGACAGGAGGAGGAGGCAGGCTCCCTGCTGAGCAGAGAGCCCGATGGCGGGACTCGATCCCAGGACCCTGAGATCATGACCTGAGCTGAAGGCAGAGGCTTTAACCACTGAGCCACCCAGGCGCCCCTGTTTTGTGTTTTTTTTTTTAAATATTTGTGTTTTTTTATGCCTGGATTCTTTCACTCAACATGTTTTGTTTTTTCTATTGAAATGAAATTCGTGTACCATAAAATTTACCTTTCTTAAGTATACAATCTGACTGATTTTTCAATATATTCACAAAAACATGATTTTTATTAATTTTATTAATTTTATTTATTTATTTTTCGTAATCTTTACACCCAATTTGGAGCTCGAACTCATGACCCCGATCAAAAGTCATGCTTTTCAGACTGAGCCAGCCAGGCACCCCAAGAACATGATGTGTTTTTGAGATTCATCCATAATATTGTATATATCAATAATTTATTCCTTTTTATTTTTACTGGTATGCCAGGATATGGATGGACCACAGTTTCTTCTTTTATTAATAGTTAATTATGTATGTATGTATATATGAGTGTGTGTATGTATTTAATTGAATATAGTTGGCATAAATATTATATTGTATGTAATATTAATTTCAGATGTACAATATAGTGGCTTGACAATTATATACATTATGAAATGCTCCCCACTGATGAATAGTTACCATCGTTACCATACAAATTATTGTCTATATTCCCTATGCTGTACTTTTCGTCCTGTGACTTATTTATTTTAAAACTGGAAGTTTGTGTTTCTTGATCTCCTCACTTATTTCGCCCATCCCTCCAGCCCCTGCCCCTCTGGCAATCACCAGGTTGTTCTCTGTATTACTGTGTCTGTTTCTGATTTTGTTTGATTGACTCTTTTTTTAGATTCCACCTATAAGTGAAATCATATGGTATTTGTCTTTGTCTGACTTATTTCATTTAGAATAATACCCTCTAGGACCATCCATGTTGTTCCAAATGTCATTTTTTTTTTCTTAATAGATGAGTAATATGCCATTGTCAAGGGAATGGATAGGGGCACCTGGGTGGCTCAGTCGGTTAAGCATCTGCCTTCAGCTCAAGTCATGATCCAAAGGTCCTGGGATGGAGCTCCACATGGGGCTTCCTGCTCAATGGGGAGTCTGCTTCTTCCTCTTCCTCGGCCCCTCCCCCCAGCAGGGATGCTTAACCGACTGAGCCACCCAGGTGCCCCTATCCATTCCCTTGACGATGAACATTTGGGTTATTTCCAGTTTGGAGTCACTGGGTCAGACCACAGTTTCTTTATCCATTCACTATTGTTTTGGGTTTTTAAAAAGATTTTATTTATTTATTTAAAAGAGAGACAGAGAGCGTGAGGGATGGACATGTGGGTTATTTCCAGTTTGGGGTTATTATGGAAAGAACTTTCCTTGTTCGTATCTTTTTGGGGACAGTAAGTGTTTCATTAACTGTTAGATCTGTACCTAGGAGGATTGCTTAGTCATGACGTCATCATATTTAACCCATCTCATCTGGAGTGATTTTGCCCCTCCACCTGGTGAACATTAGCAATATCTGGAGACATTTTTAGTTGTCACTACTACTGGCATCTACTGGCTGGAGACCAGGGATGATGTTCCACGTCCTACAATGCACAGGATGGTCCCACTGGGAAGAATGTTCCAGGCCAAGTGCCAGTAGTGCCAAGATTGAGAAGCCCTGGTTATGACAAACTGCCAAATCATTTTCCAAAGTATTTTTCCCATTGCACATGCCTGCTAGCAAGTGGATGAGAATTCTTGGTCATGCCAGAGCTTCTTTAGCCCTTGGTTGTGTCTGTTTTTTTTTTTTTCTTTTTAGCCATTTGAGTGCTTTTTCTTTTCTTTCTTTCTTTTGAGTGGGTGTGCTTTAAAATAGTTTATATCTTAAAACAATTCTGAAGTGAATCAAGCCAATATGACAAAGGTTAACATTTGTTTATCTTGAATGGTAGATGTACTTGAGGAGGATTTGATCTTCTCTGGCCTTAAAATTGGTGTTTTGTTTCTGAATAGTAGAAGCTCCCCCTGGCTGCATGGGGGGAGGTGTGCTGGGGTATTTTCCTGTTTCCCCAGAATTTTGTTAACCTTAAAAATAAAACCAGCAGGGGCGCCTGGGTGGCTCAGTCATTAAGCATCTGCCTTTGGCTCAGGTCATGATCCCAGGGTCCTGGTATCCAGCCCTGCATCGGGCTTCCTGCTCAGCAGGAAGCCTGCTTCTGCCTCTCTCACTCCCCCAGCTTGTATTCTCTCTCTCGAGGTCTCTCTCTCTCTCTCTCTCTTTTCTGTCAAATAAATAACTAAAATCTTAAAAAATAAATAAGTAGAACCATCAGTTATTTTAGCAGCAAAATCAGTTTATTTGGCAATAGCAGAGAATTGTAATTTGCAACAAGCAAGCTATGGCAAACCCATAGGCAAGTCCAGAGAACAAGGTGGAAGAATGCACTTTCCTAGTGGAAAGAGAGAGTTGGGAGGAGCTATTATAGACAAAATTCCATTGGAATAAATTGGGAGTTCAAAGTGTAGAGGGTTTTTTTGTTTCTTTGTTTGTTTTACAGGAGAGGGGCAGAGGCGGGGAGAGAATCTTAAGCAGGCTTCAAGCCCAGTGCAGAGCCTGAGACCCTCAGATAATGTCCTGGGCCAAAAATCAAGAGTTGGAGGATTAACCAACTGAACAACGCAGGCACCTCTTTCTTTTCTTTACCTTCCCCCCCCCCTTCCTTCCTTCCTTCCTTTCCTTCTTCCTTTCTTTCTCTCTTCCTCTCTTTCTCTCTTCCTCTCTTCCTTCTTTCCTTTCCTCCCTCCCTCCCTTTCTTTCTCTTTTTCTCCCTTCCTTTCTCTCTCCTTCCTTCCTCTCTCTCTCTCCCTTCCTTCCTTCCTTCTTCCCTCCCTCCCTCTTTCTCTCTTTCCCTCCCTCCCTCTCTCTCTCCCACCCTCCCTCTCTCTCTCCCTTCCTTCCTTCCTTCCTTCCTTCCTTCCTTCCTTCCTTCCTTCCTTCCTTCCT
>NW_019154176.1:544812-590134 GCF_002288905.1 Enhydra lutris kenyoni
TCCTTCCTTCCCTTCTTCTTTCCTTCCTCCTATCTATCTATTTATCTATCTCTATGCCCAGTGTGGGCCTCAAATTCACACTTTCTGAGATGGTTTCCATGCTCCACCCACTAAGTCAGCCAGGTGCCCCTCAAAGTGTAATGGCTTTTCATTGGCTGAGTTGTGACTGTCTCTCACTGGCTGGGCTGTTGCTTGCTCAGAAGAAAATCTTCCTAGGCCTAGGGCAGTAAAAATACAGGCTTCTTCCAAGTGAGCATGTAAAGGGCTGACAAGGAGTGTTATTGTGTGAGAGCTCCCCCTTCTGGCCTCCCAACTCTATTTTAGTGAAATTTCCCTTTATTAATTTCACACCTCTCAACAGGACTTAACTGGCTTTGGCCGTCTCCTCTGTAACTCACTTTAGATTATTTAATTATTCCAAGCTTGCCTCTTCTCTGCTTTCATGGGACACCTCCTCTCTCCCCAGGGACAGGTTTTCTCTGGGCTTCCAAGTTACCTGCCTTTGACTTCTAGCTCCACTTTTGTAGGATGTGATCAAGTCTAATGGAGGGAGGTGGCTTGGGTTTGGATCCCTGCCAGCTGTGTGACCTTCAGGCTGGGACTAACCCTCTCTGGACCTCAGGTCACCCGCCTGACAATGGATATGCTAATATGTGCACTAATCTGCTCTGGGTGGGGGATTTAGTCAGTTGATTTGCTTAGATTTCTCAGACTGAGCACACCAGTGTGGGAATTAGAGTGAGAGTGAGGCATTTGCTTCAGGTACAACATTTAAGGGAGTCCCAAAACTCAAGACACAGAATGCTTTAGTGCAATAATTTTTGAAATCAAAATCAATGCAAAAAGTTCAGATAAAGACAGGATCAGTAAACCCGATCTTTCCCTTTTGCCTCAGGCGCTGATATGGCTTTGCTCCATGCAGCACTGTTACTGATCCTGTTTTTACTTAACATTTAAGTGTTTTATTTATCACAGATTTTAAGAGTTAATTTTTATTAATTTTTATTTTTTTTAAAGATTTTATTTATTTGACAGAGATCACAAGTAGGCAGAGAGAGAGGAAGGGAAGCAGGCTCCTCGCTGAGCAGAGAGCCCAATGCGGGGCTCAATCCCAGGACCCTGAGATCATGACCTGAGCCGAAGGCAGAGGCTTTAACTCACTGAGCCACCCAGGCGCCCCTAATTTTGATTTTAAAATAGTGCATTAAAATTATTTATTTAGATGACAGCTTTCGGTGCCCCTTAAATTTTGCATGCCTCACCCTCAAGCTGGGTACACAGGAGGTGCTCAGTAAGTGTTATGGTACCTACAATATCTACCTTTATTATGTAAAGCCTCCCTCTGAATTGACTGGTTTCTCTTTATTGGGCTTTTTGACTGAAGTTGTACCTCTGGCGGTTTTCAGCTCTGAATCTGTTGTCTAGAACATGGACCCCAAAATAGCCTACACTAAATGAAAGTGAAAGGCTAGAATCTCCCTGGAGAACTGTGGAGCAAGGTTTAACTGTGTCAGGGGCTTGGGGAGATTGGATTGCTGTGGCAGGATTATTATGTTTGACCAGCTTATCTCTCTCCCCTCCATTTCCCCCCAGCATTCCAAATCCCCAAATCAAAACACAGCTGAGAAAGACTGATGATACCAGGTATAAGCAAGGATTGGGAGTAACTGGGACTTTCACAGGGTGCCCAGTGGGAGTGTAAAGCAGAACAATTTAGGAAAACTGTCACGATCTACTAAAATTGAACATATACATGACCTACAGCCTACCATTCCATTCCTTGGCATTTGCCCTAGAGAAGTGAACTTATGTTCATGAAAATACTTCTACAAGCTTCATTAATAACGGCCAAACACTAGGAACAACCAAATATCCGTTAATGGGTGAATGGAGAAATTATATTGGCTATATTGCGGTATAGCCACACCGTGGACTACTACTCAGCAAGGAATAATAACTATCGATACAGGCAGCACATGGACAACTCTAAAAACAACAACAACCAGTTTTTTGAGCAAAAGAAGCCAGATACAAAAGACAAACTAGTGCATGCTTCTGTTTTTATGAAATTCAAGAGCACAACTAATCCATAATTATAGAAATACAAATAGTGTTTTTGCCTGGTTAGGGGTCACGGAGAAGAGGGTGGTTCACCTGAGAGGGGCACAACAGAACTTTCTGGGATGATGGAAATGTTCTGTATCTTCATTGGGCAACTGTCACTGGCTGTCAATCTTCAAAACTCAGTGGACCTTTTCTTTTTACTATAAACTTTTACCTCAGTAAAGTACGGGGAGTGTGGGGGTGGTGGTGGTGGTGGTGGGTAAGGTGGAGAAAATATAATAGAAGGGAAAAGTAAAAATAATAATAATACGAAGAAAAAGAAAAAAAAGTTTTATGACTAAAACATCCTGGTTTGGGTTTTGTGGCCTGAACCTGCATGGCCACCAGCACAGAGTCTGACCCAGGACAAGACTCTCAGCAAATGGGAACTGTCACGGCGGGTGCAAACTGTCTTCACCCTGCAGTCATTCCGACCTCCCAATCCTTTTCAGGACTCTTTCAAGGCCTCCACCCTGGACTACCAAGCGGCCGCGGGCACACGCCCACTTCAAGAGCCCTGAATTCCATGCCAGGAGTAGAAGCCACGTAACAGAAAGGCGAGACACTCGCCGAAAGCAAATCATCCCCGACTTCAGCTGCCAGTACTAAATATGGAGACGCCCGCTGAAGGCAAACCGCCAGTCACGTGACAGCGCACGGCCTCACGTCGGCCTCAGCCCAGGGCACCTACTTTCAGATTGACCAATGAACCCGAGGCAAAAGGCACGCCCTGTTTCCTCTCTTCACCAATAGCCTCCAGACGCCTCCTGCAGGACCCAATCATCGCTTCCGCCTTTCTTGAATGAAAAGGCAACAGTCCACTAAGCAGAGCCGCAGTCGGACGTAGGAGGCAGGAAGCCCTACAGCTCGTGCTGGGGCGCGCGACCGGTAACCGGAGTCGGACGGCACTTCTCGCAGCACGCGGAGGCGAACGGGGTACCAGGTGAGCAATGGGCCCGGGGCGCGGGCTGCGGTGCAGAGACTTCGGACTTGCGGGCGAGCTGGCGAGGGGAGACGCCGGGGGCTAAGGGGAAGAGGAAGAGAAGCGGGCGCGAGATAAGGCGGGGCGGGGTGGTTGAGGCGTCCGCCGCGCGGCTTCGGCCGTTGAATGCCGTAGCGCATGCGCAAAGGGGGACCGTGGCTGTTGGCGGGCGAGGACCATGCCCGCTTCCGGGAGTAGGCTGTCATGGCGGCCCACGAGTCGAACCCGATTTGGAGAGAAAGCCTGTCTGTCCAAGAAGACCGCCTAGGCCGTTTGGGGAGGGATTTGGCGGGGGGGGGGGGGGGCGACGCCAGGGTCTGGGGTTGCGGTGGCAGAAACCCGAGCTTGTAGACGGGACAGGCTTCTCTAAGTCCAAGGGACTTGCCCCCACTTTGCTTTGTTTTTGCTCTGTGTTTAGGGGATTCGGGGTTCCAGAGATTTAGAGCAAAAAAGATGTCTCAGAGGCAAACTGAGGTGGAAGTCTTCCCTGGGGGCACTTTGACAGTGAATGGGTACCCGTGGGTGTATCTAAATTGTCACTTTTCTGGTGTCAGCTTTCAAGTTTATCTGCTCCTGGGGCCTCAGCCGTCGCAGCTATCCCCGCTGCGTGGGCAAACCCCAACAGTCCTCGTCCTCTCTAATTTGTTTTGAGCTGTACATGTTGTCTAGCCACTTTCTAGAAAAGTTTGTGCCTCAAACTCAGGCTGTCCTGAATCTGTCCCCCTATAAGAACAAAACGATTTATTTTGATCTGTATCTTTTAAATGCACCATCTCTTCCTTGGTCACCAGGTTTGACGGTCAGAGTGGGTGACTCTAATTCTTCTCTGCCCAGGGAGTACCCTGCCCTGCTGAATGTTCCACCTTCTTTCCTCATAACACCCCCATGCTGGTTAAGCATGCAGTCCTCTTTTGGTGACTGGTTTTCCCTGTTTCTGGTCTCATTCCCCACTCATCTTCTACTCTGGAGTAAATTGCTCTGGGACAACTGAGTCGCTCAAAAATTTAATCAGCGATTCCCTATAGGTTAGCATATAAAGTATGAATGCTCTCAACTTGAACAGCTTTCCCAGCTTTGTCCTTTGCCTCTACTTCTACCAGCCAGTCTTGCTCTCCATGCCTCACAAGGGCCTGGTGTTTTGGGACTGACCTTTCCTAGCTCCTGTTCTTTTCTCTGCTGCCTGGGAACTAACCCCTTCCTGTTCAGATTACTTTTTTTTCAAGAATTAGTAAGGGTGTATGCATACTTTAGTGCTTAAACTCTGTCTTGAGGCCTCAATTCTAATTTTGTTCATTCAGCCCTTGTTGTTAAGTGCTTATCTGTTTTAGGCTCTGGGCAAAAGGGCTATCAGGCATGACCTTAAAAAGGGTGCTTTTTTAGTTGGCCTGCAAGAAGTACCCTTCTGGAGCAAGAGGTCTGAAGGAAGTAGGGGGATTGATGACCATTGTGGGCAGCAAGAACAGCAAGTGCAAAAGTGCAGAGGCGGGTCTGAGGCACAGCAGCAAGGCCAGTGAGTAAGAGTGATGGAGGAGATGAGGTCTGAGCATGGAGGGGGTCGGTTCGTGTAGGGTCTGGTAGGTCATGGTGAGGACTTGAGTTTTAGTCTGAGCACAGTGGGAGCCTGTGGAGAGTTTTGAGCAGAGGAGTGACATTCTCTGACATCACTTTAATAGGCTTCCTCTGGTTGTTGTGGGGAGAGAAGATGGGAGGGGGATGGAAAACAGGGAGACCAGTGAGGAGACTATTAGTATAAATCCAGGCAAGAGACGATGGTGCCCAAATACCCATCAGCTGACAATGGGTGAACTGGTAGCCCTACGGGGGAACGTTCGGCCATGACAAGGAACACGGTACTGATGCATACCACAAAGCGGATCAATGTCAAAGCATGCAGAATGAAAGAAGCTGGATGAATGGTGACATATTGTGATTCCATTTATGGGATGTCTGAAACAACAAATTCATAGAAAAAAAAGTAGGTTAGCAGTGGCCAAAGGGGTTGGAAGGGGGAGGATGATAGGTAAAGGATACGGTCTTTTTGAAGACCAACTGAAATGTGTAATGCATTCCAACTGTAGTGATCGTTGCACATATTTCTGGTAGAGCATGTGAATATATCAGTAAAGGTGTTCTAATTGTATTTTAAAATTTATTTATTTATTTATTTTTAAAGATTTTTATTTATTTGACAGAGAGAGATCAGGAGTAGGCAGGGAGGCAGGCAGAGAGAGAGAGGAGGAAGCAGGCTCCCTGCCAAGCAAAGAGCCCAACGCAGGACTCGATCCCAGGACCCTGAGATCATGACCTGAGCCGAAGGCAGATGCTCAACCCACTGAGCCACCCAGGCGCCCAAAGCTGTTCTAATTTTAAAAAAGAAAGGTGAGGGGGCATCTGGCTGTCTCAGTCAGAAGAGCATGTGACTCTTGATCTTGGGGTCCTGAGCTTGAGCCCCACATTGGGTGTAGAAATTATTTAAATAAACATATAAAAAGAAAGAAAGGTGAAGGTAACTTGGGACCAGTGAGGTAGCAGCGGTAAGAAGTGGCCTGATCACCCTATTGGGACCTGTTGGCTGACTGGACAGGGGGAGAGAAAGAACCAGTGAGAGAATGGAATTGATTTTTTGAGAAGGAGGTCTGCAGGAAGAGACAGAGGGTTTTGGTCTGGGTACTTTGAGTTCAGGTTCCGAGGGGAGATGTAGGCAAGGCAGCTGGATAACAGAGGCTGTGGAAGGGAGCTGGCAGTGGATAGAGACATAAGTTTGGGAGGTCTTCCTCACAGAGGTGGTTAAAACCCTGGGGCTGGATGAAGTCACGGAGAGAATGAGAGAGGGAGGGCCGGAAAGTGGGCCCAGGACCCTCCGCATCCAGCTCAGAAAGAAGAGTGACTGACTGCTTCAGCGCTTCCTCCCTCTAGACTTGGAGGCTAGGGTGGGATTGGGAGTACAAAAGATCATATTCTCACTCCTGGGTCGCTTGTATGTAGCTGACACCCAGTAGGTGCTGGGCATGTATTGGATAAAATAAAGCCAGGAGGTAAGCAGCCTTTGTATTAATTCTGTTTACCATCTCAGGCCTATTTTTATTGGCCTGGGCCCAATGGGAGGCCTGTTCATGAGAGTACTTAATTATTCCCCTGTGCAGACCACAAATAGCGGGCGGAGCTGGGGCAGGGCAGACTCTGCTCTCTCCAGCATCCTGGCAGCCACCTCTCCTGGTCTCAGGGGGCCTACCCTGTGCAGGCCTGGTGGACTTCTTGGGTGGCGGTGGGGAGGGAGCTCCTTTAGGTTAGGTGGGCTGAGGTGGGTCATTAGAGTTTTCGTGGTGAGGGCAAGGTGCTGCAGAAGCTTGGGGTAGGGGCTTGGTGAGTCTGAGCAGCCAGGCAAGGCTGGGGGTGGTTCGAAAGGGATAGTGTGGAATGAGTTGTGCAAGGGCCAACAAGGAGGGATGTAAGAACCATAGGGAAGTGTGGGGATTTCACTCTGAGAACAGAGGGAGGTCCTGGGAGGCGGAGGGGTGTGTGCATGTGTGGGTGTGGGGAACAGGGGCCTCGCCAAGATGAGGTGGCTTAGAGGAGGGCAGGGTGTGACCACAACAGGCTGAGGCTGGGGGTGCTGCCCAAGTGGAGATGGTGGGACTTTCTGCAGGAGTCAGGGGGCTGGCGGGGGGCCATGAGGGAAAGGGGTCAGAGAGCGATGGCCATCAGCTTCATCATCGGGGTCCTTTCTGTGCCAGTTTGGAAGACGGCTCCAGTGCCTTGCCCTTCTTGGACCTGTGTCAACAGACTGCAGCTGCTGGGCGGCCTTCCTCGATGACCCTCAGTGGATGGGTTTTTTCATCCTCCTCCTTCAGCTCTTCTTCCCTCTTCTTTTCTCAGCAGCATGGCGGAACAGGATGTGGAAAATGAGCTTCTGGATTATGAGGAAGATGAAGAGCCCCAGGCTCCTCCGGAGAGCACTCCTGCTCCCCCCAAGAAAGACGTCAAGGGTTCCTATGTTTCCATCCACAGCTCTGGCTTCCGGGACTTTCTGCTGAAGCCAGAGCTCCTGAGGGCCATAGTGGACTGTGGCTTTGAGCATCCGTCCGAGGGTATGCCTCCCTGGTTCTCCCTGCCAGGAACCTCCTCTGAGCACTCTCACTTTGGCCTCCTCAGCCACCTGGCGAGGAGCCTGCACACAGGGAGCATCCGGTTTCTGGTCGCTCACACGTGCTCTCTCCCTCAGTCCAGCACGAGTGTATTCCGCAAGCCATCCTGGGCATGGACGTCCTGTGCCAGGCCAAGTCTGGGATGGGCAAGACAGCGGTCTTCGTGTTGGCCACCCTGCAGCAGATTGAGCCAGTCAGCGGACAGGTGGGTGGGGGCCCTCCCTGTGGGGCCCAGTGCCCGAGGCATCAGGAGCTACAGCTCCCTTGTTTGGCCTTCTCGTTCCTTTGTGCTCTTTGTGGGCTTTTAAGATTGTGACAGAATCCCCCCAAAATGGAAGCTGAGGGGGAAAACTGAAAAGTGCCCACGGTTTTACTTGCCAGAGATACAGGAGTTAATTTGTCATGTGCGTTTCTAGATTGTGCAGGTTTATTTAGGTGAGATTATATTGAATAAGGATTTGTTACTACGGTTGCTTCTAACAGTTACTTCCTCACACAGGAATTTTGCTGGAGGAGAATTGAGGTGCATTCCTGTGCTGTGCTTTTGTCACACTGGGGCACACATCCTTGGACTGTGTCATTGCACGATCCCTTGTTTCCTTACAGTACCGGAAGGAGAGGGAGATGAAGTGGGAGGTTGTGGTGTGCTTGCAGCAGTTGGCATCATGGGCATGAAGGCAGGAGCAGCGTCCTTCTTCGGTGGTCATGGGCCAGCCAGAGAGCAGACTCTCAGGAAACCATTAACATGGGCTACCTCACCAGCTAGGTCTCACTGGATCCTGGCAGTGGGAGATGGACCTCGTTAGCTGAAGGGACTTAGCTGAAGGGACACAGGAAGTGAATGGCAGGTGAAGGGTGGGGCGAAGGTAGAGCATCAGACTGGCCCTTCCAGCGGCTGGAGGTGTGGGGTGAGTCTGGCAGGCACCCTGGAGGGATAGGGGCCCAGTGGGCCTGGGCCCCCATGAGAGAACACAGGCTTGGGCTCTGGCTGGGACAGGACTTGGGACACTGCCTTGAGTGTCTCTCTTCTACCCGCCCTGCAGGTTTCAGTCCTGGTCATGTGCCACACTCGGGAGCTTGCCTTCCAGATCAGCAAAGAGTATGAACGCTTCTCCAAGTACATGCCCAGTGTCAAGGTGAGCCTTCTCAGCCTGGGCTGGGTGTGCTGCATGGTCCTCTGCAGACTTGCTCTCCCGGCTCTGGCCCGGCCAGTGTTTACCGTTTACCAAGCTTGGCTGCAGAGGCTGCCTTTGAGGTTTGTGGTGGTTTATGCTCCTTAAAAGCCTGCTGAATTATGCATGGCCCCCAGAGGCCTGTGCTGGTCCCAGCCGTGGGGCTGCTTTCCACCAGAGTCAGGGCCAGGCTCTCAGGCCTTTCTGGTCCTCAGGCTCTAGGCCCAGGGGACTAGGGGGCTGCTGGAGCAGAAGCTGGCAGGGCTCCAGGCTGGGTGGCCATCAGCCTGGAGTGCTTAGACAGGCAAAAGCACCTTTCTCTCCACCCACATAGGTGTCTGTGTTCTTCGGGGGCCTTTCCATCAAGAAGGATGAAGAGGTATTGAAGAAGAACTGTCCCCATGTCGTAGTGGGGACACCAGGCCGAATCCTGGCACTAGTGCGGAACAGGAGCCTGAACCTGAAGAACGTGAAACACTTCGTGCTGGACGAGTGTGACAAGATGCTGGAGCAGCTGGGTGAGTGTCCTGCTTGGGTCTGGGAGCTGCCAGAGGCCCCCCCAGCCACACCCTCTCCGCCCTCACAGTCCCCCTAACCCCCAGACTTCAGAGCCAGGTGGGCCCTGACAGGATAGGTCAAAGGTTGCTCCAGAGACGGGGTCAGGTGGGTAGCTGGCGCCTAGGTCTTCTATAAATGATTTTAGGGAAAGTTCTAGCATGGGCAGAGTGCCCTGCTGCTTCTGAGCCCAAGCTGAGTGGGGCCACGGGGCCCAAATGAGCTGTGTCCGGGCCTGTGTTCACATCAGCCCTTGCGCCTGCTGAGTTAGTTCTCGCCCCCCACCTGCCCTGTGAGCGCCGCCAGGGCCAGTGGGAGATGGGGCTTGTGTCCCGGGAGGCGGCTGCAGCTCTCACCCCAGCGGCTGTCTTTGCCTCAGGCTCCCCTCCCTGAAGCGTGGCTCGAGGCGCGCTGGCACGGCTGCTCCGCTCTGGCGGCGTGTAAGTGGATGGCAGCTCCTCCCGCGCCTGTGCTCACCCCGAGTCCAGCCCCTCAGGCACCTGGGACTCGCCCCTCTCTCCACTCCTCGGCTCACACCGCCCTCGTCCTGGCGCTAACGGCTCCCTGGCACAGGTTGGGAGGAGCTGGGGCTGGTCTCGGGTGGAGGTCCTGGTCTGCCAGGCACTCAGCCCACCTGCTTGTCGCCCTCCCCATGCAGACATGCGGCGGGACGTGCAGGAGATCTTCCGGCTGACGCCCCACGAGAAGCAGTGCATGATGTTCAGCGCCACCCTGAGCAAGGAGATCAGGCCTGTCTGCAGGAAGTTCATGCAAGACGTGAGTGGGGCGGGACAGCGGCCGCGGCCTCCGTGTGCCAGCTCTGGCCCTGCTGGCTTCTGGTTCTGAGCTGTTGCTGCTCCAGGACACCCACGCTCCCCTCACTGTGTGAGAATGCTGGGGGGCCCAGGGGCCTGCCTTCCCTCCTGTGTCTTGTCAGACCAGAGCTTAGGTCACCTGTTGGGAGAAAGGCGTTTACAGGGGGACAGCAGGCCCTCCGGGAAGCCTCACAGCATGGAGTCCTTCGCTAGAAGATTCTGGCCAGGCCAGAAGCCCAGAAGTAAACCCCGCCTGCCCCTTCCTGCACAGCCCATGGAGGTGTTTGTGGATGATGAGACCAAGCTCACGCTACACGGACTGCAGCAGTACTATGTCAAGCTCAAGGACAGTGAGAAGAACCGCAAGCTCTTTGATCTCTTGGATGTGTTGGAGTTTAACCAGGTGACACAGTGTGGGCCTTCCTGGGGTCTGGGCCTGTGTGAGGCTGGTGCAGGGGGCTCTGACCCTGACCACCCTTCCTGCCTCCCTCCCTTGCAGGTGGTGATCTTCGTGAAGTCAGTGCAGCGCTGCATGGCCCTGGCCCAGCTCCTTGTGGAACAGAACTTCCCGGCCATCGCTATCCACAGGGGCATGGCCCAGGAGGAGCGGTGAGTGCGTGCCGCCCTCAGAGGCCCCTAGGCAGGCACCTCATGGGGAGTGTCACCCAGGAACCCCGTGTCTGATGGCCGCCTCTTGTTTCTCCTGCACCCAGTCTGTCGCGCTATCAGCAGTTCAAAGACTTCCAGCGGCGGATCCTGGTGGCCACCAATCTGTTTGGCCGCGGGATGGACATTGAGCGAGTCAACATCGTCTTCAACTACGACATGCCCGAGGACTCAGACACCTACCTCCACCGAGTGAGTGGTTCCACAGAGGTGTCCCTTCCTTGAGGCCCCCCTCCCAGGGTGGGGACGCATGAGCACGTGGCCCTGCTTGTCCTCAGACTCCCAGGTTAGATTGTGTCTCTGGCCTGACCCCCCGCTTTTCTCACCCTGCAGGTGGCCCGTGCAGGTCGCTTTGGGACCAAAGGTCTGGCTATCACTTTTGTATCTGACGAGAATGATGCCAAAATCCTCAATGACGTTCAGGACAGGTTTGAGGTGAACGTGGCCGAACTTCCTGAAGAAATCGACATCTCCACATATAGTAAGTGTGGGGCCAGGCCAAGGGGCTGGGCCCAGACAGGAACCCCGTTCCTCATCTCACTGGCCTCCCCTCTGTGTCTTACAGTTGAGCAGAGCCGGTAACCACGCGCTGATGGCCAGAGCTGCCCTGTTTCCCGAGTGCTGCTTCCAGGCTTCTTTCTAGGTGCCCGTGGGCCTGCCTTCTTACTGTTTAAAAGCTGTAGATTTGTGTAAGAGTAAAGTTTTATTACGGAATCCTGGCTCCCACCCTGTCTGTCAGTTCTCAGCATTTCACAGATGTAGCAGGCCTGGCCAGTGAGCTCCAGCCATCTCGCACAGCCAGCTTCGGTATCAGTGTGATATTTAATTTTTAAGTGTCAACATTGAAAGGTTTATACAGATTAAAAAAAAAAAAACAAACATACAATATCCACAACCTTCACAACAGTGAGAGCCTTCTGCCTCCAGGGGCAGATGGGCCTCTGTACCGTGAGCGTCAGGCACTGGGGCTAGGAGGGGCCCTGCCCTTCTCCCACCCCTGGCCTCAGTCTTAGCTTAAGGGACAGCTTGAGCCCCAGCACCTTGGCCTTTTGCTCTATGGCAAGGACAGATGAGAGGAAAGGCCAGGCCGGGCACAGAAGTCCTGTATGTCCGGGCCTTGTGTAGCGGGGAAGGGGGCTGTAGCCCTCGGCCAGCTTCTGCCCTCACGTTGGGTCCTGGCTGGGCTGGAGCAGAGAGGCAGCCAGAAGCAGGCCTGGCAGGTCCAATCCCACCTGGCTGGGTGTCCTGGGGTCAGTGCCAGATTATAGCTGCTGCCCCCCTGCTTTCTATCAAGCACGTGGCAGCCAAGGCAGGAGGGCAGAGGGAGCAGAGTGGTGAGGGAGGAGGGGACAGTCTTTGGCATGTGCAAAAGCTGCTGAGGCCACAGGAGCCACTGGCCTGGCCAGACCTGCGCTGTCACATACCGGACTCGGAGGGTTTGTGGGCCTGGTGAGAAAGGAGCACCATGAGAAGGGAGCCTGGTTTGGGTGCGCTCTAGCCCGGCACCCCGACCCCGGGCTCAGCCCTTACCTGGGTCTGATTGTGGCTGGTGCCAGTCGTGGATGTGGTGAACTCCGAGTACTTGTTCCCTGTGACCCTGCCGGCCCACCTTCTATACTCCTCCCTTACCTGTGGGGCCCAGGGTGCCAGGTTAGGGAAGGGGCAGGCCCCAGGACTGGGGGCCCCATGCACCCTGCCCATAGCGGCTGCAGCCCACCTTCTTGTTGAGCAGGCAGTGGAGCACGAAGAGGAAGAGGCCTTGCAGGCAGTTGAGGATGGTGAAGGTGTAGCTCAACAGCCAGCTCTGTGGGTTGAAGAGGAAGAAGCCAAAGCCCCAGGTGCAGCCCAGCACAAAGAGCTGAGCCATAGCCGTGATGGTCAGCACCCTGCAGGGAGCACAGGCTGTCAGCGGGGAAGGCCCCCCCCCCTCACACACCCTCCTCTCCCTGCCAGCCCCCTCCCGGCCCCAGCTCTCACCGGGCCTTCTTTAGTTTCTTCAGGTCTGGGTTGATCTCAGAAAACTTCTGTGTGAGCTTCCAGACAGTAGTCACGAAGATCACAGCATTGCACTGGCGGGCAGCACAGAATTTACATGAGGGGGAGCCCTTGGAACTGCAGGGAGGGAACAGGGCTCCTAGGGCTCCTTGTGGGGCCACGTGCCTCAGGCTGTGGAGGTGGGGGCACTTACCAGAACGATGAGGGTCACAGGTCCCACGAAACTCCAGAGGAAGCCACCTTCAGGGTTCAACCAGCAACTGGGTGAGAGGGGAGGGTGCTGTCAGAACCACGGAGGGGCAGGGCACTGTGGCCCGGACTGGGGTCCCTGCCCTCCCTCCCTACCACTGGCCTGCACTCACTAGTTGTTGCGGCCATAGCCGTCACTTTTGACGGCCGCGGAGACACCCACGATGAGCAGGGGCACCCCGTAGCCAATCAGGCAGAGCTGCCACTTGCTCAGGCCCTGTCCCTGGAACACCCGCACCACCAGGAAGTAGAGCTCTACTCCCTCGAGGCTCATGAAGCAGAAAGCGGCCAGGAAGAAGTAATGCAGCAGTCCCGCCACCAGGCGGCAGCGCAGCCCCACCTGCGGGGCGGAGGCGGGGCGACGTCAGTGCGGGCGGGGCCGGCTGGGTCCGCCCTCGCAGAACCCTCCCTCAGGTGGGCGGTGCCGCGGGGTGAGGGGCTGCGCGACGAGCGGGCGGCGGGCGCAGACCGCGCGCGATGGCCAAGCAGCGTGCCACCCGGGCTTGTGGTCCTCACCGAGCCCCGGGAGTGGGCGGAGCTCTCCCTGTCCCGGGCCTCGCTGAGACAGCGGTCTGGTGAGGGGGCGACCCTCCACCGCGTCGGACCTCACCTTTTGGATGCTTCCTTCCTTGTTCTCGATGCCCGCCAGGAAGATGGCGGAGCCCACAAAAAGGCAGATGCAGAGGTGCAGGTGCACGGTGGTGCGTGAGCCCTGGATGGGCCGCACCAGTAGGAAGGTGAGAATGCACAACAGCAGGCAGACTAGCGACACCGCCAGCCCCACCTTGGTGATCAAGGCCAACTTCGGGTCCTAGATGCAGGGTGGGGTGCGCGGGGCTCAGTCAGCGCCCTGAGGACTTCCTATCCTCATGGGCCCCACCACCGAGACCCATCTGGGGCCTGCCTTGCAGGTCTCTGATCAAGCTGCTCACCTAACCCCCGAATCCTCTGCCCTCAACACCTGAGCAAGCCTGCTGAGTGTCTCTCATCCTAAATATCACATCTCCTCCCCGCAACAACCATGGAGGAAGTAGGGGTCCCCCGTTCCTCCTGGTGGGTCTCCCCACTAAACACCCAGACTTCTGAGAAGGTCCCCAGGGAAGCTTCAAGGCCACATCCTTCTTTTCTAATACTGATGGTCCCATCTTTCTGATCTTCGTCTCCCTCATCTCAGATTTTACCCCTTCACCACCTGCCATATTGTTAACTCACTGAAACCCACCTTTTTGTCCTTCCTGGACCTTTGGCCTCAACCACAGCCTCCCCTACTCTGCCTGGCCCATTCCAATTAAACTTGTGGACCAGCTTGCCTATGGATCTCTGAGGCCACCAACAGAAAGTTGTGCTCGCTTAGGAGCGTTTAGTAATATTTTACAACTGAAAACAATTTGAAATGGACAGTCCGAAGGGGCTCCAGCCAGAGCAGGGTCTGCAGTGCCAGGCTATACCGTTCAGTTGCTGAACCATGGGGAGGTCTGTGGGGGGGTGTGGGTGCAGGGAAGGGGCTGGGGGCCATGAGGTGGGGCTTCCAGGCTGTGTGACAATATAGGGCCATTTGGGGCATATCATCAAGAACCAGCTGCCTTCAGGTCATGATCCCAGGTCGTGGGATGGAGCCCGGCATCGGGCTCCCTGCTCAGCCGGAGGCCTGCTTCTCCCTCTCCCACTCCCCCTGCTTGTGTTCCTTCCCTCGCTGTCTCTTTCTCCGTCAAAAAAAAAAAAAAAAAAAAAAAAAAAGAACCAGCTGCCTATATTAACGTAGGCCAGCCTGGCCAGCTGTGGGCTGTTGAGGGCGGCCCCTGGCTGCTCACCTCTATGTCATAGTGGGCCATGAGGATGGCAAAGCTGCTCAGGTGGTTGCACTGGCAGGTGGTGCTGCCATTCCTGGTGCCCAGAGTTCGGCAGCCTGTGGTGGCCCAGTGCCCGCTCCTGTTGTCACTCTTCCAGAATGCACAGATCAGCTCCTGCCGTGGCCCAGGTGTCTCCTCCTGCTATGGGCAGGTGGGAATGATTGGAAAGGTTAGTCTGGAGCCCATTCTTGGGTCCTGGGCTT
The DNA here is from genome assembly GCF_002288905.1 of Enhydra lutris kenyoni. Taxonomy (NCBI): domain Eukaryota; kingdom Metazoa; phylum Chordata; class Mammalia; order Carnivora; family Mustelidae; genus Enhydra; species Enhydra lutris. Next base: position 559,548 of record NW_019154176.1, read on the forward strand.
GGGTTGAGCCCGAGGAGGGCTACTTTTCCTTTGATAAGTATTTACTGTGCAGCTACTTTGCTCTGTCCCCCGGCATGGCACACAATGAATGGGGAAACCACAAGTCCCTGCCCTTTTGGGGTTGGCATGCTAGTGCGGGAGACAGATATAAATAATAAATCTAACAAGTCAACTAGATAGCATGTTAGGAGGGAGTAGGTGCTATGGAAATAAGGAAACAGCATGGGGGAGGTGGGGCATAACTACAAATTGTAATTTTAAATAAGGAGATCAGGGAAGGCCTAAAGGAGGAGTTCCAAAGACTGGAACCAGGTAAAGGACTAAGTCAGGTGGGAGAAAACTGTCCCAAACAGAGGGTACAGCAAGTGCCAAAGCCCTGAGGCGTGTTTGAGGAAGGAGCAGAGTGGGGAAATGAAGGCTGCGTAGGAACTACTGTGACTTTGGTTAAGGGGTGAGCAGTAGGGCTGATTCCTCCCCACCTGAGGATTCACTCTGTGGGAGAAGGTGACAGGGGAGTCAAGTTTCTCTGTGTTCGTGTTGCTCAGAAAGACCAAGCTGACTGCCGACACGATCTCAGCCTGGGCACCGTGGACTGTACTTTGGTGGATCTTGCTCAGCTCAACTTTCTTCTCAGTCTCCAGCTTCAGGGAGGCATTGGCCAGCAAGTTCCGCATGTTCCAGCTGGAGAGGATGCCCATCACGGTGGGGCCTGGGGGTACACAGGCTGGCTACCTTCTCCTGCCTTCCCTCCTCCCATGCCCCATCCTGCCTCTTAAGACCTCTGATTCAGGCTCTCCAGCCCACCATGATGCCCCCAGGGGCCCTAGTGATAGCTCAATTTCCAGTTGTTAGATATTCAGAACCTCACCTCTAGCCACATCCCTGCTCTCCCACCCCTCTCCTGCGGGCATCCCCTTGGATTCCCTGCCGGTACCCGAATCCCTGGCTCCAGTCGCCACATCCCAGTTCAGCAGCATCCGTGCATGGCTCTGACCAATGGTGATGTTTCCATCCCCATCCCCATGCTCCTGGATCATCAGGGATAGCTCTGAGGAGAGAGGGGTAGTGACTGGGGGCTCTGGGTGTGGGATGGGGTCCCCGGCTGGGGCGGGGCAGGGCGAAATCTCACCTGTGTCTGAAGGGGAAACATAGGTGAAGGAGGCTCCTGGCATAGCCTTGGCCAGCATTCTCAGGACTGTTTCAAGGCCCAAGAGGTAGTCGGTGGCCATGCAGTGCCTCTCAGTCAGGGACAGGGTCTCCAGATCCCTGGGAGTCTCCAGCATCGTATCCATTAACTGGATGAGATCCTGGGAATGAGGGGTGACAGCTGGTGGGTTACTGTCCTGCAGGGGCTGCCCAAAGACCCTGATCTCACCAGCCCGCTCCACCAAGGGGCACACTGCAGAACCACCTGGGGTGCCCTGGGGGACAGTGGGCTGACAGCGGAGTCACTGAGATGGTGCAGTGGTCAGAAGACAAGGGAGGGAGTTGACTAGAGGCTTGTGTGCGTGGACTGCAACAGTGGTGCCTGACTTGTCCCAGGTGCGGGCTTCCTCCCAGGCTCTGGTCTAGGACTGCACTGCCCAGAAGAGTTGCCCACGAGCCACAGGTGTTCTCGAGCACCCGGAATGTGGTTCCACGTTACAGTGGTAATATTTTGAATCCACTGGATCAAATGCAGTCTTCACACTAATTTCACTCGTGTATTTTTACTTGTTTATTTTAAAGTAGCTACTGGAAAATTTAAAAGGACACAGGGCCTCACCCGTTTCCACCCGGCTTAGCACAGAAGCGAAAGCTTACATAGAATTCTCACCGCGTGCCAGGCTCTGCCCTTTCTTTGAACTTCACTTCTATTAGTTCACATGAAACCTTCAAACTGACTCTGTAGAGTAGGCACTATTTTCAGATGAGACTGAGGCCCAGAGAGGGGGAGTCGCTTGCCTCAGGTCACAGAGCAGAAGGTGGCAATGGGTGGGGGTAGGGTGGGAGGGATGGGGAGGATTTGAACCTTTGTGGTCTAACCTTGGAGGTGAAATTCCTAACTGCTCCATTTTTTGGCATCGTGTTCCGTGTGTGTGTGTACACGTTTTGGGGTGTGTATATGTGTCTGTATCTGTGTAACCTCTGCTTAGGCTGTCTCCACCCCCATGGAAGCATCCCTCAGCCACCCCCCATGCTGTCCAGGGGTCCCCTGAGCTCTTGCTCTTACCTTCGTGGTGTCCGGAGCCAAGGCTGGCTTGAAGGCTCTGCGCAGATGTTGGACTCTTTCAAAGAAGTGGGACATGCTCTGTGGGGAGGGGCCATGAGGGGGGTCAGAGAGCCTCACGTGTGGGTGGGGGAGCTTGGGGCAAGAGGGTGGATCGGGCAGACTGCGAGGAGGGATTTCTGCCTCCTGGTCCCTGCTGGGGCCACTCACCGGGGTCTTTTTTCCGGGGGGTGGGGTCCAGATGGGGAAGGACATCTCTGCAGGGGATAGAGCAGCAGTTCATTAGGCGTGAGAGTGTCTGTGTGTGTCAGGGGCGGGGTCTGGGGTCAGGTCAGACCAGGTACCTTCACAGGTGGTGTTGGGCTGCTTATTCTGGAATCCGGGTTTGAGCTCCCAGCCCCGCCGGCAGCGGCACTTGTACGAGCCCACAGTGTTGATGCAGATGGTGGACTCATGGCACATAGGCTGCTCGGAGCTGCACTCATCCACATCTGGGGACACAAAGTTCGGAGTCAGGACGCCTTTCCCCTGTGTCCTGCCCCCTCTTCCCTGTGTTAGTATCCCCCCCCTTGGCTGGAGGTGATATCACCTGCTGACCCCACATTCTAGTGATGCAGGGGTCATGGGGAGTGTGAGGAGCCTGACATGGGAGCCCACCAGGAAGGGTCGGGACAAAGCCCTGTGCAGGGAAACAGAGGCAGGCTGGATGGCTGAGAAGCCCTGTACAGATGTGCAGGTTGTGAATATAGAAATACCTTTGTCCCAGGTGGTGATTAGCTGCTGCCTGGGGTCTCCAAGGAGCCTGCTCCTGGGCACCCCAGCTCCTTCCCCAGAACCGCCCCCCCCCCCTGCAGATCCTTTCCCATCCAGACTCAAAAGAATTAATGCCTGGCACAGCAGGGCACCCAGGGTTCCTTCAGGTGCCTCTGAATATGGGATCAGATGTTCTGCGTGTGGGTCTCCAGGAAGGGGTGTCTGAGCTCTGTACCTTCACAGATGGTGTTGTTTGGACCATCAGGGGACCCAGGAATGGGCTTCCAACCAGGGCGGCAGCGGCACTTGTAGCCCCCAATGTTGTTGAGGCAGTGGGTGGAGCTGTGGCATGGGTTCTGCCCCGACGTGCATTCATTCACATCTGAGGACGAAGCCAGAGGGTCAGGGGTCCCTCCACTCACTGCACCCGTTCTCACTGCCTGGCACCGAGGACCCCACCATTATTGCCCTTGCTACCACCTAGTGACCTTCAACTTCAATGGACCTTACAATGGCTTCCCTGCAAGACAGGCATGGCAGGGACCATGGTCCTCAGTTTATAGACTGAAACCAGAAGGGAGAGCCTCATGGGGCCTGAACTTTCCAAGTTCTCTTGCCTACTCCCTCCCCAGCTCTGGCTCAGGTTCCCTTTCTGGAAACTGGAGGTGATAACTCCCTCTGCTCCCATGTGACAGAGGACAAGGGATGAGGCCAGGAAGTGTACACAGAGGCCGGGGGCTCCACAAGGGAACCCCAGGCCCAGAAGGCCCTGCGGCCTTCCTGCTCTGTGGTGGGAACTTCCTGGGAGGTGACTCCTTGGGCAGAGCAAACCCCTGGTGTTTCGGGAACCTGAGGATCTTCTCCCTCCTCCTGGGGCGGTGGGATCCGCCTTGGCCCCTCCCCAGCTCCAGCGCAGCCTCACAGTGTCTGCCAGGGCCTCTACCTGTGCACAGATTTGGGTCGCCCGGGTTGAGCTGCAAGCCGGGCGGGCACTCGCAGGTGTAGCTGCCCTGAGTGTTGGTGCAGATGCCCCGGCTTTTACAGATTCGGGGTTTCTGCTGACATTCGTCCACATCTGCAGGGGGAAGGAGAGGGTGATGGGTGCCTGCAGCTGTTTCCTCGGATAGAAGCATCTGGAAGCCTCTGCTCTCTCCTCCTCAGTGAGTGGGTGCCTTTTCTAATTCACATGGAGGCGTGCTATGGGCGAGCATGGTGCCCAGATGTTTTGTTTCCAGATGTAGCCAGAAGTGGTCCAAGTCCGCCCCGTCTGCCAGCTCTGGCTCCCTCCTCTCTGGGCGGCTCCCTCCTCTCTGGGCAGCTCCCAGCTGGGGCAGGGTCACGTAACCACCTGTGTCCCAGCCTGAGGACTTGGGTAAGTCCAGGGTGGGCCTTCCTAGGAACCGTGTACAGAGGAAATGCTGCAATCCCGACTGGGACCTGTCATGGTTCCCAGCGATGGCCTTTGTCCTAACTCCCCCAGGATGGCCACTCACTGGCTGAGTTCTCACTTGGAGTCCTGGTGACCCTCACAGGATGCTCCCATCCACGTTCACTCTGAGATTCCAGCTCCACGGAGATGGACAAGACCCACCCCGGAGCCAGGCACTCCAAGGACGAGGCTTTTGGGCAAGGCAGGGAAAGTAAGGATCGTGCCAGACAGGCCAGGGCCTGCCAGACAGGGGGCACCAGGCTGGGGTGGACTGTGTCACTGATGTCCAGTCAGGCAGCCTTGGGGCAGTGAAGATGCGTTTCTCTGATTCCTGGGAAGGCATCCCCTGGACTGGCAGGAAGTGGTGAGAACCTGCATCTGAGCAAGGCCAGCAGTAGGTGAGGGTGGTGGCCAGAGAGCGAGCAGGTGCTGGGGGTGAGAGGTTTCTGTCTTCTTGGCCCTTGGCCTCCCACCAGGATGCAGGGATGCAGACACTGGACTCCAATGACTAGGCTCCATCTTCTGTCCCTGAGGGGTCTGGTGCTCCTGGGAGACCTGGGTTGACCTCCTCAGGAGAGGGTCACACCTGGGGCAGTGGTCCTGGATGATGGCCTCTCTGGTCATCTGGTCCACACAGGAGCTTCTTGGTTCACCTGACTGTCCGAGTGTGTGTCGTATGTGTATGTGTGGGGCGGGGGGTGGGTGTCACCTGGTCCACCCCAGGCACAACATCCTCTGGGTCCTGGTCATCCAGGCTGAACCAAAGCTCCTGGGAAAGATTGGGACAGAGCCCAGCGCAGGGATACAGGCAGGCCGGATGGCTGAGAAGCCAGGGGCTGGGTGTCAGGAGGAGCCTTCTCCAGGTGGGATGCTGGCCTGCCATGCAGGTGGGCGAGAGGCTGTGTGCCTCCTGGCAAATCTCCATCCTCCCGCCTTTCCTGATGAGGTACCTGGGTCCATGGTGGCCAAGGGTCTGAGAGGGCTCCTGGTCTGGGTAGGCCCATGTGGGCTCCAGTGGGGGCAGGTCTCATCCAGGCAGTTACTGGTGGTGGTGAAGAAGACAGATACTGCGCCGGAACCCACCTCCTGCAAAGTGTCTTGAATACCACTTGCCTCTTGTTTCATGCAAATAAGATGCCCAGGATGTAGGGGGACAGTCTAGACATCCTAAAGTGACCCTCTGGGGAGAGTTCTGAGCCTTGGGATTCAGAGAGGTTCGGAACACCAGGCGGGTGCCCAGGACATCCTCTGATGCCTGGGGAAAGTGGAGCAAGGGGCCCACAGAGGGGCTTGGGTCTCCTGCCAGCAGCAGATCCCATGGCCACAACACGGCTACATATGTCCTCAGCTGCAGCAAAGGCTGAGTCCGTGGCAGAGCTCCGTCTTCAGGCAGCAGGCCCTGGGCCAAGCCAGCAGACTGTTCTCTCACTGTCGCCTAGCTTGAGGTCCACAGTGGTCCTTCTCCCGTCTCTTGTTCGTCCGTGTCCCTGCCTACCCACCTGACAGAGTCCCCTTCTCTCAGCCCTGGCCTGTTCTAATACAGCAATGCAGCCTCTCTGTAACCACAGCCCCCATTTGTGCTGGGGGCTCACAACAGTTGGTGGGCGGCACCCCCCGTCCAGGCATACTGAGTGGGGTCTGTGATTGCCATGTACAGTTGTGCAGGTTGTTCAGTGCACAAAAGTGTCAGGCCCAGGAGGCAAGTGGGAGTTGAAACCCAGTCCACTCTCCATTCCCCAAACATGCTGTGTTCACCTGGAGATAATGGACCTTTTTCCATTTCATGTAAAGGCTCTGTCCTCTGGCCAGGCCACATTCACCCAGAGGCCCCTAGGGACCAGCAGTGCCGTGGACAGAGCCTTCCCCCTGGGCTCCACAAAGTGCAGGTCCTCCCTTCCCCCCCACCAGTGAGGCTCTGCAGCCCTCTGTCTGCATGCAGGTCTGGATGGGGCTAGGGAACAGGCTGTGGGCTCTTTTCTCCACAGCAGGGTAGGCCTATGGACCCACCCCAGAGTCCTTTGGACCCTCAGGTGCACCTCGTTCTCACCTCTCACTCCTGCTCGCCTCTTCTGCTCTCTCTTTCTCTATTCTGCACTAACCCCCTCTCTCTGGGCGAGTGGTCGCCCCTGCCCACCCACTGCTGGCCCTCTCTGCCCCCTGTGGATACGCAAAGCCCCTTCCCCCTGCCTGCTGTTCTCCCTGGAAAGGGGGCAAAGCCTGGTGATGCGTGGAGGCCAGGATTCTCCTGGGCCCGAACCATGGCATCACTGGGCAAGACCACGGCAAGAGATGTGACTATGGTGTGGGGTGAACAGGAGCAGCTGCTCTCCATGCCCACCCTGGGGTGGGCCTCAGGGGTGCCCATCCTGGAGGGGGTACATTAGATCATACTGAGGGTCATTCAAAATCTGACAGCCACGATTCTGTGCTTTGCTGCCTCTTTCTTCCCAGCAGTTCTGTGAGGTAAGCGCCATCGTCAGATGGGTAAACTGAGGCACAGAGAGGCACACAGTTAACAAAAGGCAAAGCTACTTTTCTTTTTATCTGTAAAAAATAGGGCTCTTTTTAAAACAAAACAAAACACAAAATCACAATAATATTATCACATCTTGTACATTAACAGTGATTTCTGAGTAAATGTCCTGGCCAGTGTCTCAGATGCACTGCTATCAAGTAGCAAAGCAGGGATTTTTGCCCTTGGCCTTCACACTGCCCTGCCTCTCTGTGCTGGCGGCTCAGGCACAGGCATGCAGACATGGGTGCTGCACCCTCTCGCCTGGGCCCTGCCCCTGGGGATGATTCAGGAATGGCTCTGGTGACCCCCAACCTCATGGACAGGGAGATGGAAGATGTGGGGCAGTTCTTACCTTGACACGTGTTCTCACTCTCATTTTTGAACATTCTTGCCCCAGAAGCAAGCTCATATCCTGGAATGCATGTGCAGTAGTAGCTCCCCTCTGTGTTCTGGCAATCTGCAAATTTTCCACAGGACACTGCCGAGAGTGGTCCGCACTCATTAATGTCTGGAACACAATGGGGCAAAGGGTCACCTCCCAAAGACATGAGTTCCTTCAGGAAGAGATCCCTATCCATCACCTGACTCCCCAGCATGGGGGCTGATGCTTAATCAGTGTCTTTTGGGAAAAGATTAGATTCTCAAGGTATGCTGCAGAGGCTGGGCTGCAGCTGGAGCAAGACATTCCTGAAGCTCACTCAGCTCTCTTCTCTGTCCTCTGGCTGGCATCCTGGATTTGAGTTTGTTCAGTAGGGAGTGCAGAGATGGGGGTGGGGCGTGGGTGACAACTCTGCATCTTCCTCCCCCATCCTGGAAGGGCAAAGTGAAACCAGACTCCAGAGCTCCTCTCTCTCCAAGAAGCCATGTTTATTTACTTATTTTCCACCTTTCTATCTTGTCCTTTCTATTTCTCTGCCCTTGATGACAATCCCAAGACCAAAGGCCGAGAACCCAACCACCACTCACATCCCTCACAGGCACTGGGCTATGCCCCACCGTCTCTGCGCCCCTCCACCACCCCAAGCCCCTGTACCATCACAGCTCTCCAAGAGGCTGGTGAAGATCACCCCGGAAGAAGAACTGAATCCCGGGGAACAACGACAGGCGGTGGCATTGACACACGTGGAATTCAGAGGGCACCAGCGAGCACAGTCTGTGGGGAAGGTTACCAGTGTCAGAAGGTGAGGTCTGAGCCAGGTGCTCAGGAGGAGGGCAGGACCATCTCCAAAGGAGGGGTTGCTGGGAGGGGCAGTCCTGGTCTCCCCCTGTAGCAGGCGTCCTTCCTGCCTTGGCTGTGGGGGTCCAGGGACCGTCCCCCAGGCTCTGGCTGTGGACTACTTTGCTCCCAGCAGACTCACCACTGGTTTTCTGGGACCCAGCTTCCAACAGAATCAGGAAGATACCCAGCACTGGAAGAGAGAGAGAGGGTGTGTGTTGGGGAGTGCCCAGAGCAGGGAAGGATTGATGGAGAACTGAGGCTGACACATCTGAGGGAAGAGGGCTGCTGAGACCTCCCAGACTGGGGCTCTGTCCGTCACTAATGAGAGAGCGAGCAACCCTCCCTGGACACCCGCGCTCACAGCCAGAATGTCTGCCACCATCGCCTGGGGATGGGTTTCAGACGGAGGGTGAGGAAGGGGCCCAAGCCCGATGGGGGTCTTGGCTCCTGCTGAACTGTGACAACAGTTGAGTAAACAGATGGGAGATGGGTGGCCCTGGTTCAAATCCCAGACCTTAGCCAGGTGATCTCACTTCCCAGTGTCTCAGTTTTCCCATCCGTTGAATGGGAATGATGACGGACCACCCTTCCTCACGGTGTGTGAGATCTAAGCATGTGAATGCTGCCTGGTATGTCCAAGTGTTTATATCATTGTTGCTTTACATGAAGGCGAAGGGGTTGGAGCAAGTGCTCTCTCAGATGCCCAGGAATCTAAGGTGCTCCGGCCCCCTGAACCCTGGCTTGGGGACACAGGTGCGCACATACCACACCCACGACATCTGTCAGCCCAACCAACTGGCTTGAGACGCAGTGGTGACAGTTCACCCCCCGGCTCCCCGCACACAGGAAGACACTGTGGGCTCACACTGGGGTGGGGGTGCTCTTCTCCTGCTGTCCTTGTTGCTCAGGGGCACCCTACACCTCAGGCATGTGTTTGGGGGTCCTCCTCAAGTCAGCAGGGGCTCTAGGGACAGGAAGCTCCTTGTTCACCAGTGAAAGAGGCTCAGGGATAGTGATGGAGAGAAAATAAGGAGAGGGAGAGAGAGGAACAGAGAGAGAGAGAAGGAGCCAGAGACATAGAGAGAGGAGAAAGCGGAGGGAGGGAGCAGAGAGGTGTGTGGGAGAGAAACAGACAGAAGTTAAGGCAGTGCTAGACATGGACAGAGAAGTAGGGCACTCATGGAAAGACAGAGCAAGATGGCAGAGATTGGACAAAGAGATTTAGAGATAGAGAGATCGAGAGCAAGATGGGAGACAGAGACACAATTAGAAGGAGGGGGGTGAATGGGAACAGGGAGGGAGGGAGGAGGGTGCCTCAGCAGCAGGTGAGGGCATGGGAAGGGCTCGGGGAAGTGTCCAGTCTCTGCCAATCTGGGAAGGCTGGCGAAGCTATGGACACCCCACTTATCCGGGGAGACCCAAAGCAGGGTGGTGGGTGGAAGGATGGGGGCCGGGAGGGAGGGCAGGAGGGCATGAGTCACTTCCTGGGCCAAGGGGAAGGGATGACTCACACTCTATTGCCCCTGGATGGGGCTCCCAGGGGAATTCTGGGCTTGGCTATTGTGAGCACAGCTTGAGGGCCTATGGAGGATAGAGACTTGAGGGTATCCCAAACATTTAGTTCCTGTGTCTAAATTGGATACCGCTCAGGCCAGTGGGGGTCCAGAGATCCCCCTCCCACACGTCCTCCCAGCCAAGGTAAACTGAGGCTGGAATGCCCTTCCCTTCCCTTCCCTTGAATGAGGATCCCTTTCTTCCTCCTCTCTGGCCACAGGGCTTGACTCGTCCCTCAGCCGAGACCCACTTCCTCTTTGTGGGACAGACCACAAAAGGACCTTCTCTGGCAGGGTGGGATCTGGACTGATGTGTCCCCAGCTCCCACAACCCCAAATAGCAACCGTCATGCTCAGAACCGCCCTAGGAGGCAGGGGCTCTCGTCATGTCCACTCTACAGATGGACAAACTGAGGCTTGGAGCCCAGAAAAAGCTCAGAAGAGTCTGGTGAGAAAAGGGGCACTGAGGAAAGCGGAATGGAGTTCAAGTTCCCCAGACCCTGGTGTTTGGGGGGATTCTTTTGTACCCTATCCTCTCCACTGGGGCTGGGCTGGGATCTCCTCCCCGCCACCCCCCCTCCAACCAAGGCTGCCGGGCCAGGCCTTCTCCATCTGGGGCCCTGGAAGTCACCCAAACAGGAGCTGGGAGAGGAGCTGCTGGTCATCCTCTCCCAGTCGCATCTGGTTTGCATTGCCTGTGGAGCCCTGAGCAATGGATTCTTGCTTAGGGACCCTGGGGGGAGGAGGAGGGGGCGGGGCAGTCACCCTCCTCTTGCTCCTCCTGCTAAGGGTCCCCTAGCCCAGACCCCAGACCCACCAGTGTCCTGCCCAGAAGGCAATAAGACAAATTAAGATAAAAAATAAAATACCGTTTCCTCAATTCTTACTGTGAACCAGGAATAGTTTGTGTCGAACTCACTCAACAACCCTATAAAGTGGAGACAAGGTTCCCCCCATTTTACTGATGTGGAAAGTGAGTTCAGGGGCTCCATGACTTGGCTCCAGAGACACACGGCCCTCCATGAGTTGTGTCCCACTTAGACTCCTGCCCTTGCTCCCAAGGAAAGCCAGGGTGGAGCTTGTGGGTGGGGCTCTGCTCACGCTTGGCACCCTGGGCCACCACAGGGAAGCTCTGGTTGTGGCACCCCAAATGTCATTTCTCCACTCTCTTTGTTGCCTGGTTGCTCAGGCAACAAGCTGTCCTGATAACCATAACCGTTAGAGACACCCTGGGTGGGGCGGGAAGGGAGGAGGGGTGGGGTGGGGGGAAGTCGCGGTAAAAAATCAAGTTCAAACCCACAGCGGGCAAAGTTCTTTCAACTCATGGCGGAGTCCTGGATGGGTCTGGGGGAGGAAGTGTGGGGTTCTCTGGGGCTGCCCCTGTCACTGAGACAATGGGGGACATGTTGGGAGTAGCCCCCACCCCCATGAAGCGGTCCTGTCTCCTAGCTCCTCAGCATCCCCCATGCCCTATGTTAAAAGCAGTTCCCTACAGGGTCCCAGCCTCCTCTCCTTCCCCCATGCCTCAGCTTCCCCTCTTAGGGGGGAAGCTCCCAAAGTGTTTCTGGGACAGAGCCCAGAGATATGAGTGGGCATGGGGGCTCCTAGAGCACATTGGGGGTTTCTGCCCAGGCTGGGGGTGCCCCAGCTCTGCCAGCCCTTCTCTCCATGTGCCCGCCTGGCCATGTGGCTTCCTCCCCTGCGGGAACCCAGAGCCGCCAGCCAACCTTCCATTTCTCCACGGGGCAGGGAGTGCCAAAGCGCCCAGCAGGGGTGCTTTCGTAGCCCCCTTGTCCCTCCCAGCAGGGTCCCCAAATCCTCACCTTGAAGGAGGAAAAGGAAGCTGCAGCGGCGGGGGCCTCCCATGGTCTGAACTGCCGGCTGGGGAGGCAGAGCATAGGCAGGGCTGTCCAGTCTCCCCAGGCTGGGCAGCTGCGTGGTGTCCCGAGGCTGGCTGGCTGGGACTTTATGAAGTGGGGGGGGGGGGGGAGGACAGAAGCTGGCCCAGGACCCTCCCCGGAACTGGCGGGGCAACTGGAAGCCAACAGGAAAAGTGCAGTAAACACAGACCCAGAGGCGTTGCACGGGCTCATACACATAGACACACACACACACACACACACACACACACACACTCATGTGGGAACAACCTGCTCTGCTCGCAAATCCTCTGCCTCCCGTTCTGCCATGTGAGCGACTGACAAACTCTGGCCCCCATGAGCCTGGGCTGGCTAGAGCCCAGCGGAAAGTGGGGCTGTGCAGGCAAGGGCGGGGTGGCAGTTGTGCCCGGGGCGCCGCCTGGCTCTTCTTGCAGGGGTGTTCAGGTTGGGGAGGCTATATCGGAAACGGCTTGGGGCTCACGTGTTGGGGGCAACCTGTGGTCCCTGCCTTGGCATCGCTGCCTGAGTCTTCAGGGCCGGCCTCTGAGCCAACTTCAACCCCCATCCCTGGTTTCCAGGTGAGGAAACTGAGGTCCAGAGACAGAGTCCAAATGGGAGTGAGGGGGGTAGCTTGAAGGGGCCCCTCACGGGGGCCAGGTGGGCAGCAAGAGGAGAAACTGGGGGGCCATGGGCCGCCATGCTTCTGGCGCTGGCCTTTCTGGGCCAACCTGCCCCTGTGTGGGAAACCTAACATCGCAGGGGCTCCTGGGCAGCAACAGAGAATCACGTGATGATGATGAAGTTCTACAACCTAGGTGAGGTTCGGTGGGCTGAGGTCCGGAGCCGATGACCAAGAAAGAATTCTTGGGACATCTTTGGTGCAAAATGGTGGTTTATTAAAGCACGGGGACAGGACCCGTGGGCAGGAAGAGCTGCTGCCCCGGGTTGTGAGGGATGGCAGGCTATGTACCCTGCGGTTGGGGGAAGGTGAAGGAAAGGGAGGCTTCAACGGAGCTTTCATATGCTAAAGAGGGCTTACAAGGTGCCGGGATGCCGGAGGTCTCACGGCTTGATCAATGTTGTCTTTTGGCAAGCTGTTAACATCAAGATAGTTGGGAGATTCCTGTCTTGCAGGATTGTGATCTCTGCAAGTTAACTATTTGTTTCTCGTTTATGGCAGTAAGGGGTGCCTGAGGTAGTATGTGTGACTACTGAGGGGAGCAGGTGGAGAGGGGTGCAAGGTGCCAGCTTTTGCTTTGTCCTCAGTCAGCCTCCTGCTCCTTCATCAATGAGAGAGTTGTTTCCTTTTCTAATAAATCACATGACTGGCTTGTCTCCTGAGCCATCAAATAATGTTTTAAAAAGACACTATTATTTATAAAACACTTAATTGGAGCCAGGCGTGATTCTCCTAGAATTATCTATGCATCTATCTTAACCCATTGACTCTGCCAAACTTGAGGAAGGTGGGGCTATGATTCCCATTTTACAGAGGGGGAGGTCAAGGCACAGGTAACAAGTGGCTGAACAGGGACCCAGTCCTCCAGTCCCTGCCCACAGCTCAAGGTCCAGAAGAAAGTCTCTACGGGGAGGTGCTAATGTGTCTTTTAACACCTTTGGGGCCCTGGGGCTGAACTGTGGTGGTATCCAGCCTGAACCCAAGTATCATTTGTTTTTCCATTTACCAACTCCTCGGGCAAAGAGAGGGTTTTGCAACTAGGATGTCAATATAAAGTTTGCTTTATATATTTTTTTAATTTTTTTAATTTTTAAAAAAGATTTTACTTATTTATTTGACAGACAGAGATCACAAGTAGGCAGAGAGAGAGGGGAAGCAGGACCTGAGCCGGAGGCAGAGGTTTAGCCCACTGAGGGCGCCCCTAAAGTTTCCTTTAAATGAATGGTTTCAGGGCCGCAGAAGTGTAGAAAATTAAAGAAAATATTAAGTACATGATAGGTCAAAGGAGAAAGATTGCTGGTCATGGAAAAAAAGGGTCATGAATGGATGGAGCCTGGCCACTGCCAGAATTAACCCCTTCCTGCCCTTTCCCTCCCATCCCCATCCCTTTGTTCTGGGTGGCACATGGGAAGGGTTTTGCTGGAGACTCAAGGGGTTTGGGCAGGGGGGCAGGAGGACCCAGGAGGATGCTGGGAGGTGGGGCAGCCAGATCAGGTCTGGAGCGGATTTTTGAATTTTTTTTTCCAGAATCTGGAAACCTCAGGGCTGGACATCCCCTTCCCACAGGACTGCAGGTCAGACAGTGGGTACCTGGAGAAGCTGGGGCTTGGGGGGTCCAGCTTGGGGGAGGTAGGAGGAGCCGTCCTGGGTATTGTCCCCACACCTATCCTCGCCCTTGGTGACCATCTATTCTTTGGCTTTTTCTTTCCTGGTGTGTGTCTTGGGTCCTTGGAGCAGGTCTGAATTCCCTGGGACTGTTTTCCTGTCTGGTGAATGGGATTAAAATGCCTGCCCACTGGCCTCACAAGTCAGGGTGAGGAAGGAACAGGGTAACAGGAGGAAAGGCTTGGAGATGTTAGGTCCAAGATTGAGGGAGGCACAAAGAAAGATAACCTTAGCATCACCACCACAATCTGGCCTGTCAGCAAGTCCTGGGGCCCTACCCTCAGAAAACCCAGAAACTCCCCACCTCTCCTTCTCATTGGCCCCCCACCCTGGTCTAGGGCTGTCATCTCCAGCCTTGGTGTTCTGGCTCCTGCCCCCACACTCTGTTCCCCTCACAGTGACCCTGAGGGCACCTGCGAACACCTGAGTCAGGTCACACCCCTCCTCAGCTCAAGAGCCCTCCAGGCTCCCAGCTCACAGGTAAAACCCCCAGTCCTCCCACAGCACATAAGACCCTGTGTGTTCTGCCCTGTCACCTCTGTGTCCTCACCTCCTCCTGCTCTTTCCGGGCTCACTTGGCTGCCACTTTCCTTGTGGAAAACACCAGGCACAATCTGACCTCAGGGCTTTTGCACAAGCTGTTGCCTCTGCCTGGAACATTCTTACCCAGATAACCATCTGGTTCCCTCCGTCCTCCCCTTCATGTTTTGGTTCAATTTCCTGACCCACCCCTCAAGTCCACATATAATCTCCTCCCATCCTCAGCACCCCAGCTACTCCCAATGTTCTCGATTCTCTGTATTCTCACCGCTTCCCATCATGGACTATACCTACTTACCTCGCTTACTATCTGCCCACACCCCCGCCAGACTGTCAGTTCCGGGGGCAGGACTCCGGTCCATTCGCATCTCTGCAGTCCCTGGCACAGAGCCTGCACCCAGTAAGGCTCCATACTTAGTACCCACCCCCCCAACACACCCCTGTCGCTGTCCCCTGCTGAAGGAAACCCCCTTCAGGCTTCCTGATCTGGCCCTTGCTGGGGTGTCACACTGTTCCTTCTCCTTCCCTCTGTCCTTAAGTTCCAGCCCCCACTGACCTATTTGGCAGTGCCACCCCCACCTCCCCAGACAATCTTGTGACCTCTGTTCCACAGCAGGGAGGCAGGGACATGATGGGTCCCTATGTGTCCAAGGGAAAACTGGCACCTGGAGTGCTGGGCCACTGGCAGGAGGCTCCTCACCTAGGAAGTGGCTGAGCCAGGATTATTCAACCAATACTACTACTACTACTAATAATAATACTATTTATACTGTATTCTATTCTATGTTTTGATGATTGTAGCTACAGCAGTAACAAATCATCCTGGTGGAAGGCAGTGCTCATCCAGCACCTACTCACCAGGCCCCCTTCTAAGCACTTTACAGGGGTTGAGCTGCCTGATCTTAGAAGGCAGGTGCCGCGATTTCCATTCGCAGGGCTGGCTAACGGAGGCACAGCACCATGATGGGACTTGGAGTCACAGGTCATGCCCATCTCAGATCAGAGGTCCCCAGCAAGCCCCATCTCTTCCCCTCTGGGACCATAGGGTCTTGGGCAGGTGATGTCCCTGGGCCTCAGTTTCCTCATCTGTGAAATGGCTGGCACCTTGCCAAGCACAGGTGAGGGTCATAAAAGAGAGCACAAATTGCAAGGGTGTAACTAGGAGGGGACACTCAGTGAACAGCAGCTGTAGCTCTTAGGGTATGCCCCTTCTCTTTGCTGCGGTGGGGAGGGAGACAAGGGGACCCCAGGGTCCTGCCTCCCAGCCTCTTGTGCTGCCTACCTATGCCCAGCACCCACGCTAGCCCATGCTGAAGTGGGGGGTCAGATGGGGTCTCTGGCTGGAGGGGGACTAACAGGAAGCCCCCTGCCTGGGAGACAATGGCAGAGGAAGGGGCCGGGCCAGCCCCCACACGGATGAGCCCAGCTGCGGCTCCAGGAGGGCGGCACAGCTATTGTGAGTCCAGACAGCTGTCCCTGAGCCAGGAAGCCCCAGGAAGCCAGGGAAGAAAGTGGGAGGTCCCTGGCTGACCCTGACCCCCAACCCAGGCCAGGCCTGACAATGGACCCTTTGTCTCCTCCTGCAGGCTGGACACCTGGATTCCACCCCACCCCCCAGGCTGGGCCCCCAGGGTCCCCCTAAGGAGACCAGGTGCCCAGCTGGCACACTCCTAACCCCCGCCACCCACACTGCCCAGCCCAGCCTGGGGAGTTAGCAGGCGGTGCTGAGCTGCCGTATTTATAGTTCCCTGGCACTGCTGAGCAAACTTCTAAATATAGTCGCCGAGCTATTTGGGGCCTCGGCCCAGGGCGGAGTGGGAGTTGAGGGCACCGCACGTGTGCTTCCTTGGCCTGGGCCCTCAAGAGGGCTTGGGCCTGTCTCCCGGGGCTGAGGCTGTGGAGGGGGGCCCTGGGGGGGCAGTTTGTCTGTCTGAAGGGGGGTACACAGAGAGAGGCGCAGCGGAGTTGCTCAGAGCCACAGCACAGGGAAACTGCTCGAGAGAGGTGCAGGCGCGTTCCAGGCCCAGGAGGAGGACACACATTTGTGCCTGGTGCCCCCAAAGTCCCATTCCTCCACTTCTTTCACGCCAAGAGCTACCGGGGTAGGGAAAGTGGACCGAGGTGTCACCACAATGTTCTCAGCTTCTAGGAAATAAAGGCCCCCAGGAAGTTGCAGGGACAGCCTTGAACCCCAAACAAACCCCAGCTCCTAGCAACCCACTTCCCCTTCCCCATCAGGGCTGACCTCACTGGTGGCCCGTGTGGGGGGTGGTGACAAGGCGGGGGGGTTGGGGTGGGGCTATAAATAGCCAGTTTATAAGCAGCTGCTGAGCCAGCTGGGGCAGAGGGTGGCTCTGGAGCCCAGAGGGCTTCTCACGGACAGCGGGACCCCAGAGTGTCACCCCCCCCAGCAGTTGCCAAGATTTAGGGAAGTAAGGGGGTCGCAAGGGACAAGTTGCTTAAAACCAGCAACGTCAACGATTCTTTAAAGTAGCGCCCTAAAAAATAAAGATAAAAATAAAAATAAAAATAAAAAAATAAAGCACCACTTTAACTCGATGGTCACTGAGACTTGAAGGAAAGCTTAGCGCTTCCTCAGCTATGGGCTCACGGGATTGGAATATCATACAGTCAGAGAAAAAGAATGCCAGGGGTGTGCCCCCAGATGGGCTGGCTCTTGGCAACATGCTCCTTTCTTAATTTAAAAAACAGAGGGTGGGGCGCCTGGGTGGCTCAGTGGGTTGAGCCTCTGCCTTTGGCTCAGGTCACGATCTCAGGGGCCTGGGATCGAGCCCCGCATCAGGCTCTCTGTTCATTGGGGAGCGTTCTTCCCTCTCTCTCTCTGCCTGCCTCTGCCTACTTGTGATCTCCGTCTGTCAAATAAATAAATAAAGTCTTTAAAAAAAAAAAAAAACAAACATGCTCATGCTCAAAAAAAAAAAAAAAAACAAAACAAAACAGAGGGGCGCCTGGCTGACTCAGTTGATGGAGCATACAACTCTTGATCTTGGGGTTGTGGGTTTGAGCCCACATTAGGTGTAGAGATTGCTTAAAAAATAAAATCTTTTTTCTTTCTTTCTTTCTTTCTTTTTTTTTTTTAAGTAGGCTTCACACCCAGCTTGGAGCCCAACACAGGGCTTGAACTCATGACCCTGGGATCAAGCCCAGAGCTGAGATCAAGAGTCCAACACTTAACTGACTGAGCCACCAAGGTGCCCCTAAAAATAAAATCTTTAAAAGAAAGAATGAAGTGCAAAAATCTTCATTTATTTGACAGGGGTCATGGTAGAAATTTTTTTTCTTTTGGCTCTCCTCAGGCATAATTGACAAAATAGTGATAGGCTTAGAGCATATGACATGATGATTTGATTGTAGTAGAATCCTGAGGAAAAAAGAAGTGCCAAAAGCCCCACACAAAAGCCACCCTCATTCTAAAGCTCACACACAGAGAAAATGAAACAAGTTAAGATTTCAGCATACAAACATATGTAAACATACTTTTAGAAAGCCTGTGGGGAAGAGAATAAGAAAGAGAACCCTGGGTGATGGAAGGAGGGAGCAGGGTCCTGTCCCAGTTCACGGTGGGCAGAGGGCTTCATGGGTGTGCCTTAGGGAATTAAAAAAAAGTTAATGAACAAAGTAAGTCAAAGCGAGTCATGGGTGGACGGATGTTCTTTGATTCTGGGAACCGGAGGCCTTGTAAATGTCTTTTGGAAATTTTCAAATGTTTGAAGGCTTTAATGAGAATCACTTAGAGGAAGGGAAGAGAAATGGAAAGCAGTGTAGGGAAAGGCCCTGCTGGGGACTCGAGCAGGGGGTGTGCAGGTTGCAGTGGGTGGTGTGGGCGGGACTCTGCAGCACCGACAGGAAGCCCTGCAGCCCTGAGCTGGAAACGCTGGGCAACACTCCGGGGCCTTTCTGCCTCTTCCTCACAGAGCTCTCAGTCTCTTCCCCACTCTGCAAGGGTTTTTGGGAGTGGGCGGCTGCAGGCCGACAATGCCCAGTGAGGGCAGTCTCTATCTCCAGGGACCCTGTGATGAAGTCCCAGGATGTGGGGCAGGGCGAGGAAGAAAGAGAATTCAGGCTGACTGCCCGCATCAACTTCACACTATGCCTCAGTGTCCCCATCGGTGCGCCCTACGCCACTGGTCTCTGGGGTCCTGGGCCATGGTGCTGGTGCTGATGGTCATGACCAGTCCCAGAAAGAAGTGATGTATTTTGGGAGCCAGGGGCTTCAGAAAGAATAACCCCCCACCCCCAGCATTGTATTAGCAACTCTCAGATAGATGCCCGAAAGAGCTGAAGGCAGGGACTCCAGCAAACTAGGGGAAACAACCCAACTGTCCATCAGTGGGTGAATGAATCAACAATGTGGGCCACATCCATGCAATGGAATATTAGCCACAGAACAGGAAGGAAGTTCTGGAACACACTACGACATGGACGGAGGGAGGGGTTGCACAGCTTTGCAAATATGTCAAATGCCACTGGATTGTTCGCTCTTGGATGGTTAGTTTTATGGATGTGAGTTTCACTTAAATGTAAAAAAAAAACAAACCCTAAGCAGGTCATGGCAGTGTCCCCCACCAGTACCCTGGGCATCTCTCCTGTCACAGCCTCTCCTCTGTGCCTTCGAGACCACACCTCAGTTCATCTTGCTCCTGCCCTGAGAGGCACCAGACACTACCCTCCTCCTTTTACAGATCTGACAGTCATGCATTCACTCAACAAACACGGTGTGACAGGCACTGGGGGTGTAGGTGTGAAGAAGCCTGGCCTAAACTACTCTGCCCTGTGAGGCCGACATCCCAGCCCCAGAGAAACCCATGAATGTGATAGCTAAGCATACCGTGAAAGACATTAGGAAAAGAAAAGCAGGCAGGCGAAAGAAGGAGGGGGTGTTGGGGGTTGCCACCCGAAAAAGGTCAGTTGGGGAAGGCCTCACCAAGAAGGCGACATTTTTTTTTAAAGATTTTTATTTATTTATTTGACAAAGAGATCACAAGCAGGCAGAGAGGCAGACAGAGAGGAGGAAGCAGGCTCCCTGCTGAGCAGAGAGCCCGATGTGGGGCTGGATCCCAGGACTCTGAGATCATGACCTGAGCCGAAGGCAGTGGCTTAACCCACTGAGCCACCCAGGCGGCCCAAGAAGGCGACATTTGAGGAGAGACTGAAGGAGATGAGGAAAGAGAAGCCATGAAGCTATCTGGGGAAGAGCATTCCCAGCAGAAGGAACAGTCTGTGCAAAGTCCCTGAGGCAGAACATGCCTGTTGTGGAATAGCAAGGAGATCTGTGTGGCTGAAGACCAGTGAGTGAGGGGGAGACAATGGGGTGATTTTGTGCGCAGCAAGCAATGACGTCAGAAGTGATATTTAAAATACTTAATACCCAGCATGGCGTGACAACCCAGTACAGTACCACCAACTCCACATGGCCTCTCTCCTGTCCCCTCATCTCTGGGGAGGCTGAGGACCTGGGGGACATGGACCTTCCACTTGTTGTTTCCGTTGTTCACTCGCTGCTGCCATGGCTGTGTCCCTGTACCTTCAACAGCACCTGCTCAGTAATGGTTGCACAGATAGATGTCAAAATCTGTGTTTATTGCAGCTGTATCTTTGACACCTTTAAACATCGCGGTAACCTCTTTCCATTTTTGTTTATTTTCCTTTTTGTCTCTTTCTTTCTTTCTTTCTTTCTTTCTTTCTTTCTTTTTTTTAGAGAGAGAACGAGAAAGAGAGAGATTGAGGGAAGGGCAGAGGGAGGAGAGAAAAAATCTTAAGCAGACTCCATGCTTGGTGCAGAACTGACTGGGAGCTCGATGATAGGACCCTGAGATCATGACCTGAGCTGAAATCAAAAGTCTGAGGCTGGGGCGCCTGGGTGGCTCAGTGGGTTAAAGCCTCTGCCTTCAGCTCAGGTCATGATCCCAGGGTCCTGGGATCGAGCCCCACATCCGGCTCTCTGCTCAGCAGAAAGCCTGCTTCCCCCCTCTCTCTGCCTGCTTCTCTGCCTACTTGTGATCCCTCTTTCTGTCAAATAAATAAAATCTTTAAAAAAAAAAAAAGTCTGAGGCTTAACTGACTGAGTGACCCATGTGTCCCACCTTCTTGTCATTTTCTTCCCTTGTCACTCCCTCCCTCCCCACCCTCCTCTCTTTCTCTCTTTCACAAAAAGAGCAGTCTCTTTGCTCCACAGCTGAACTAGAGGGTGAGGCCACAGCTCCGGTTTCCTGGGAATGCAGGCACAGCCCTGAGAGCGAGTGACTGCCTAAATTTTGCCCGTGGGTGCCTCCCTGTCCCCATCCTAGTCCTAGCCCTGAACCTTCCACAGGCAGCAGCATTAATCAGATTTAATATCCCCCACCTCCGCCCCTACCAATGCAAGGCTTTTTTTTCCTGCTGCTTTCCACTTCTGGCAATGGCTCAGGTCTCCTTCAGTGGCCCTGGCCAAAAAGTTTCTTTCAAAATAAATTCATTTAAGAATTAAAAGAAAAAGAAAAGCACGTTGGTTGAAGAAATAATCTGCGGCCCATGGAGAGAGGAATGGATGGAGGACGATTGTGAGCCAACAACCAGTGCCCTGGTGCAGGAGGTGAGGATGGGGAGGCTCGCCTGGGTTCCGTGAGTGGGTGGGAAGCCACCTTAACCAAAAGGGTCCTCTTTGGTGCTACGGGGAGCCAGGAAGAGAGGGCCCCTCTGGACAGAGAGCATCGTTTTCTTCTGAGTGGTCTGAGGAGGGGCTTTTCTGAGAACATTTCACATCAGCACCTCCATATCTGGGGGTAAGGGTGTCACTGGGGTTTTCGTGGCCCCTGGTGTAGGTCTTGGTGCCTGCTGAGTGAGGAAGTTCAGCAGCACCTGCCTCTCACATCCCAGCTTCTGCTCGGCTCAAGGAGTCAGCCCTGGGGACTCTCCCGGTAGGCTGCTCGGATGCCTACGAGGCCAGCCAGCCCTGACATTGGCAAGGAGACTGCCACCCACATCCCAAGGTTTCTGTGAAACAGAGTCTTTAAAATCCCCAGACAAATGGCCAACAAGCACAGAAAAGATGGTCAACGTCACTAATCAACAGGGAAATGCAAATCAAAATCACAGCAAGATACTAGCTGTAGTATCTCAAATGGCTACTGCTAAAAACAAAACAAAACAAAACAAAACAAACCAGAAACAAGTGTTGGCCAGGATGTGGAGAAATTGGAGTCCTTGTGCACTGTTACTGGGCATGTAAAACTGTGCAGCTGCTGTGGAAAACAGTCTGGTTAAAAAGTTAAACAGATTTTCGGCCCACGATCCAGCAATTCCTTTTCTGGGTATATACACCCAAAAGACTTGAAAGGAAGGTCTCAGAAAGGTATTTGTACACCCAAGTTCATAGCAGCTATTATTACTCACAATAGCCAAAAAGTGGAAGCAACTCAAGTTTCTATCAATGGACAAAGGAATAAACCGAACGTGGTAGATTCACGCAATGGAATATTATTCAGTCTTAAAAAGGAAGGAAACTCTGACACAAGCTGTAATGTGGACGGACCTCGAGGACATTACACTGAATGCAAAAAGCCGGTCACAGAAAGACAAGCACTGTCTGATCTCATGTACATGAGGTAATGCAATTAGTCACATTCACAGAAACAGAAAGTAGAAGGCTGCCAGGGGCCCAGGGAGAGGGGCGAACGGGCCCTTGTTGTTTAGTGGGTAGCAGGTTTCAGTTACACAAGATGAAAAAGTTCTGGAACTTGGTTTCACAACAACATGAATATGCTTAATGCTGCTGAACAGTACAGGTAAAAATGGTTATGATGATAAGTTTTAGGCTATATGTTTTTCACCACTTAGAATTTTTGGGGGAAAAAAAAAAAAAAAGAAGGAAATTCTGGTCCAGGCTCCAACTTGGATGAACATGGACGATAATATGGTGAGTGAAATAAGTCAGTCAGAGAAAACGAACACTATAGGATTCTGTTTCTATGAGGTCTCTAGAGTGGTCAAACCCACAGAGACAGAAGGTAGAATGGTGGGGAGTGTCTGTTTCATGGGGACAGTGGTTCAGTTTGGGAAGATGAACCAGTCCTGGAGGTTGGGGGATGGGGGATGGCTACATGACAGTGTGGGTATGCTAAATGCCCGGGAACTGGGCAACTAAAACTGGTTAGGATGGTAAATTTTGGCTCATGGGTATTTCACCACATTTAAAAAAATAAAGCCGTGGGGCACCCTGACCGCTCAGTCGGTTAAGCACCTCTTGATTGATTTTCCCCTCTGGTCAGATATCAGGTCTTGGAATCCAGTCCCAAAGGGGCATGAGGTGTCTCTCTCCCTCTCCCTCTGCCCCTCCCCTGCTCATGCCTTCTCTCTCATAAACAAACAAACAAACAAACAAACAAATAAAATCTAAAAAAATAAAAATAAAGTCTGGGGGAGATGCTAAAAAGGGGTGGCGGCTGGACCCACCAGCCCCATAGGACTGCCAGGTGTCAGGAATCTGGGACTTGCCCTCCAGGGAGTCAGTACCAATTACACCTTGACGCCTTGTACGCTGCCATCCATACCTAGTCGTCCCCGACTAGCCCCAGACACCCAACGGCCCCATCAGCCTCAACCCAGGTGCTACCAGATCCTTCCAGGTGCAAGGGCAGGACTCATTGCCCCGCCCACTTGAGTGGTCATGTGACTTGCTTTGGCCAGTGAAATGTGAGCAGCCGTGACACGCATCACTTCCGGGTCGAAGCTTTAAGAGCTGATGCGGCAGCGCCGTGTTTTCTATTCCTTCTGCTGTGGTGGCGTGCAGTGTGCCAGGCAGTGGCCCAATGAGAGGTGAGCTTTCTGATGTGTTAAGACCCTAAGATTTGGGGTTCACTTGTTACCACGATGGAACTGAGCCCACCCTGACTCTGATGTGGCAGCTGGCGACTGAGTCCCCTCCTGGGTGTGCTGAGGACCTAGTCCTGTGAACCCCAGGGCTGGACCTGGGGTAAGAAGTGAAGCACTTGGGGCACCTGGGTGGCTCAGTGGGTTAAGCCTCTGCCTTTGGCTCAGGTCATGGTCTCGGTCCTGGGATCGAGCCCCGCATCGGGATCTCTGCTCAGCGGGGAGCCTGTCTCTCTCTCTCTCTCTCCCCGCCTGTTTCTCTCTCTGCCTACTTGTGATCGCTCTCTCTGTCAAATAAATAAATAAAATCTTAAAAAAAAAAAAAAGTGAAGCGCTCACCTTGGAAAGCAAAATTTAAGGGGGCGCCAAAGAACTCAAGAGTCAAGACGAATACTATTCTAATGCAGTGTTTGAAAATGTCAAAATTAATGCAAAATATCCATGATAAATAAAATAGAAAAATCTTACATGGAGATGGAGATGTGACTGCACAGTGATGGGCAGAGACATACTGGTGCCTGAGGCAAAGGGAGAAATCTGTCTGTGCCTCACTCAGCTTGCTCTGGCCTCAGCCCTGGTAAACACCTATGGTATTTTCCCTGGGGGTTTACTATCCCCCATGTGGATGCAGGTGCGAATTGGGAGGAAACTGACATCCCTGAGAATAAACCTCCATCACTTTTGGTGAGTCAGGACCTGGGCTCCCTTGCCCCTCCTGTGGGATAATGGAGGTGTATGTTCTTTTTTTTTTTAAAGATTTTTTTTTTTTAAATTTATTTGACAGACAGATCACAAGTAGGCAGAGAGGCAGGCAGAGAGAGACAGGAGGAGGAGGCAGGCTCCCTGCTGAGCAGAGAGCCCGATGGCGGGACTTGATCCCAGGACCCTGAGATCATGACCTGAGCCGAAGGCAGAGGCTTTAACCACTGAGCCATCCAGGCGCCCCTGGAGGTGTATGTTCTTAACGGTGTCTCAGAGGTCCCCAAGCGGGCTGAGTCCCAGGTGCCTGCAGTAGTGATGCATTCATTCAAACTCTGTATTTGCTGCCTGCCCTTCCCTCTCTTGCTTCCCAGCTCCCCGACTCATGCTTTCTAGGATCCGCTTCTCATAAAGTACCTGCACTCAAATCCTTGTCTCAGGCTCTGCAACTGAGGGAAGTCAACTCAAGACAAATGTCCACTATAATTTTTTTCAACATGGCAAACACTGTAGCACCTGAGTCTCCTCCTGACCTCTGGCCAAACCTGGTGTGTTAGTGATCTGTTGCTGTGTAACAGATTAGTCCAAATGTAGGGGTTTAAAATAACAGGAAACTGTTTCTGTGGATCAAGAATTGGGTCTTGCTTCTCTGAGTCCTCTGCTTTAGGGTCCCTCTTAGGGTGCCATCCAAGTGTCAGCTGGGGCTGCAATGTCATCTAAAGGCTTGGTGAGGGAAAGAGCCACTCCCAAGCTCGCTCATATGTTATTGGCAGGGTTTAGTTCCTCACTGGCTGTTGAGGAGGTGGCTCTAAACTCCCCACGTTGGGGGGCATCTGGGTGGCTCAGGCAGGCTCAGGTCATGATCCTGGAGTTCCAGGATCTAGCCCCATGTCAGGTTTCCTGCTCACTGGGGAGTCTGCTTCTCCTTCTCCCTCTGCTCTTTCTCCTGCTCATACTCGCATGCCCTCTCTGGGTCTCTCTTTCATAAATAAAATCTTAATAAAATAAAACAAGTTCACTACATGGCCCTCTCCATAGGGCAGCTTACAGCATGACAGCTGCCTTCATTGGGACAAGCAAGAGAGAGAGAGGCACGTGGACAGGCAGGCAGTGGGAGCAATGGGGAAGTGTCAGTCTTTAGTAACCTAATCTTGGAAGTGACATCCTATCACCTTTGTGTCATTCTGTTGTGAGAAGTGAGTCACAAGGTTCTTCTCACACTCAGGGGGAGGGGATTATAGAGGGTGCGTCTACCAGGAGGCAGGGATCATGGGGGTCATCTTGGAGGCTGTCCCTTCTTAGTGTATGACTCAACCACCAACTGAGTTGTTCAGGCCTGACATCCCTGAGAATAAACCAAGTGGGGGTGCCCTCCTCAGCTCCTCTCTTTCCATCATCCGTAAGGCCCTCTACCCTGGCTCCAGATGACCCCTCTGGTCCTACCTCTTTCCCTCATCCTGGGCTGGGTTGGTCTTCCTCCTCCTCTTGAAAGCTCAGTCCCCTCATGGGGTCTTTGCACCTTTTGTTCCCTCTGCCTTGAATTCTCTGCCCTCAGACATTGGCATGCCTTCTCCTTCAGGTTCTCTCACCAGACTGCCATCCAGGTGTCAGTGAGGGCTGTGGTCTCATCTGAAGGCTTAATCAGGTAAGGACCCACTTCCTTCTGCTTTAGTTTCAACATGAAATCCTTAAAGATGCATTCCTGGTCCACCAAAGCATTTAGCCCTGCTCAGTAAAGAGTTAACCGTGCAGGTTTGGAGTTTTCAAATCCTGCACATTCTGTCTGCAGGACTGGCCCTTACCCTGCTTCTGGAAGGTCATCTGTAAACTCCTGGAGTGTCCTGCCTGTTAGGAGTGTCTGTGTACCTATGACATTAGCCATGTCAGATAGTCTGTGTACACAATATGATTTATGGTGAGGGCCTTGGGTCACCATGCAGTACTGGCTTGACCTCTAGAGGGACGGAGCCCGAGGTCAGCCACATGAGTAGTCAGCCTGCCTGTGTGACCATTTCCCAGAAAATCCCTGGTCACCAAGGTGAGTTTCCCTGGTTGGCAATAATGCTCTGTGTCACACACTGCTGCTGGGAGAATTGGAGGCTGTCTGCATGACTTCATGGGGAGGGGACACCTGGAAGCTTGTGCCTGGTCTCTCCTCGATCCTGCCCCATGCACCTTGGTTATTTGCTGTTTGATTTGATTTGACCTGATCTGATCTGATTTGATTTGATTTTTTAAAAAGATTTTCTTTACTTATTTGACAGAGAGCACAAGCAGGGGGAGCAGCAGAGGGAGAGGTAGAAGTAGGCTCTCCATTGAACAGGGTGTCTGATGTGGGGTTCGATCCCAGGACTCTGGGATCATCATCTGAGTTGAAGGCAGATGCTTAACTGACTGGACCACCCAGGAGCCCCTATTGTATTTTACCTTAAAAAAGATTTATTTATTTAGAAAGGGGGAAGGGCAGAGGGAGAGAGAAAATCTTAACTAGACTCCATACCCAGCATGGAACATGAGATGGGGCTCGATCCTATGACCCTGAGATTATGACCTGAGCTGAAATCAAGGGTCAGATGCTGGGGTACCTGGGTGGCTCAGATGTGTAAGCATCTGCCTTTGGCTCAGGTCATGATCCCAGCGTCCTGGGATTGAGTCCCACATCGGGCTCCCTACTTGGTAGGGAGCCTGTTTCTCCCGCTGCCTCTCTCTCTCTGTCTCTCATGAATAAATAAATAAAATCTTTAAAAAAAAAAAAAAAGAGTCAGATGCTGGGGCGCCTGGGAGGCTGCCTTTGGTTCAGGTCATGATCCCAGAGCCCTGGGATCAAGCTCTGCAGCAGGAAGCCTGCTTGTCCTTCCCCCCACTCCCCCTGCTTCCTTCTCTCACTATCTCTCTGTTAAATGAATAAATTTTAAAAAATATCTTTAAAAAAAAAGAAGTCAGATGATTAACCCACCAAGCCACCCAGGCACCCCCCCCCGTTTGCTGATTTTAACTGTATACTTTCCCTGTAATAAATTGTGACCATAAGTATCACAGCTTTTTTGATTTCTGTGAATCCTAGGGAATCATTCACCCCAAGGGTGGTCTTAGCGACCCCAGGCTTAAGTCCCCCAACTGCCAGCCATCCTCTTTGAATCTTCATCGCCCTTGTCACTGGGTGGTGTGTTCTTGCTCAGTTACTATTTCCTGTCTCTCTTCTCTGGATGGAGGGCTCCAGAAGGCCAGGACCTTGTTGGGCACTCTCATGAGAGGCGGAAGAACAGAGTGGTCAGGGGTCCAGTCCTGGCTCTGCCACTTTCTGGCAGTGTGGCCCTGAGGAACCAACACCCCCTCTCTGTGCTCCAGTCTCCCTGCCTGTAAAATGGGAACAGAAGCACTCATTCCTCCTTTGGAGGTGGGTGGGCAGGACTTACCAAGGCTTACCAAGGTCTTGATAAGTTTTAGCTTCTAAGCATTGGTCACTCTGCCTCCCCAGTAGCTAGAGCAAGGTCTGGAAGATCAGTGGTTCTAAAGAACCGGTGAATTGGGAGACCCTTCTGATGCCTTTGATATAGAGAGGCAGAAGGGGACCAGAAACAGTCCAGATGCTGGGGAGGAGGAGGAGGAACACAGAAGCCCCAGGATGGGAGAGGTGCTGGGGCGCGGGGTGGGGGGGACAGTCAGAAGCCTACCCTATGGCTCTTCGGCCACACACAGGCCCTGCCAGGGAGCTGCCTGGGGAGCAGGGCCTGCTGTGGCCACCAGGGAGGAGGCCCATGGGAGAGGCAGGCTGGATATAGAGGGAGAGGGTGGGAAAAACTGAATCCCACGGTTATGGCTCCTAGGAGGAAATGTGTGGGAGGTCTGGGGGGGGCAAGGCAGCTGGAGCCGGGGTTGTGGGCGGGTGCAGGCCAGGCCCCAAAGAAAGTCTGTGCTGGGCGGCTGCCGGTCTGGCCTGGCCTGGGAGGAGGCGTCTTTGGTGCTGGACACCCTGGAGACGCTGCCAGATGCAGCCTTGGCCCCCCAGGAGGAATGTGCCGCCCCCCCGTCCCCCCTCCACAGCCCCTGCCTCTAGACTCTTCCACATAAGGCTTTCGGGGGTGCTCATGCCATATGAGTTCAGGACAAAGGAATCAGAAGCACATGCACTGAATTCCCCAGGGAGGAGAAGTTCTGGAAACCAAGACTAAAAGGAAGAGAACAGCCAGAGGGGTACTGGAATCAGACTTGGGAGGCAGCGGGAGGAGGTGCCTGGCTTGGAGCAGCCTCGGCCCCATGCGGTACCCGCACCCCTGAACTCTCAAATTAGGGCCATGCCTCAGGTGCCATGAGGGGCTCACGAGTGGCCAGGGCACCTCCCTCTACCTCTCTGAGCCTCTGTTTCTTTCCTTAGGGGCCCAGACACTCAGGGCAATATACTTGGAATAGTCCACGTCTCTTTCCATCTCTGTCTCTGTCTCTGTCTCTGTCTCCTGCACCAGCAAACCCTTAGGGCTCTATTTTCAGAATCCAGCCAGAATCCACCAGCTTTTCACTGCCTCGAGGGCCCCATCGTATCCTACTTGGATCAATACAGCCTTGGATCACTTCTGTCCTGGTCTTCCAGCTCCCACACTTCCCCCACCCCCACCTCCCCACACTCGGCTGTTCCTCTAACAGTGACCAGAGGGCGCCCTTGAACACCTGAGTCAGATCCCATTCCTTCTCGACTCAGGAACCCTCCATGGCTCCCACTTCACTCAGAGCAAAAGCCAAAGCCCTCCCTATGACCCACAAGGTTCTGCACCTCTGCCTCGTCCCCTCCCTGCCCTCCCTCCTCCCGCTCTCCTCCTCACTATTCCCTCCAGGCCACAGGCTTCCTCATTGTTCCTGACAAACTCCCACCCTGGGGGGGGGAGCACTCACAGTTGTCCCTGCTCGCTGCCCTCCTCCCCCAGACCTCCACATGGTTCTCCCCTCACTTCCTTCAGGTCTTTATTCAGACATCACTTCCCTGGAAGCCATCCCTGATCCCCAACTTTAAACTGTACTCTCTCCATGCCCCCTTTATTTTTCATACCACACCACCCTCCGAGGGCTTATTGTCCGGTCTATTCCCTACCCGCGTCCCCAGTGTGCAGAGTAGGGCCTAGAACCCAATGCACCTGTTGGTTTAATCAACTGAACGATGACAATCCCATCTGCAGATGTTTGGAGCAACTTTTTAATCGCTTTATCAAGGTTTAATTTACTTAGCATATAATTTGCCAGCTGTATGCATACAGTTAAATGATTTCTAGTAAATTTGCTGCGTTGTGCAACCATTACCAAAATCCAGCAACTGAGACACTTCTATAACCCCAAAGTTCCCTGTCCCCATTGTAGTCCCTCTCCCCCCCGCCTCAGGCAACCACTGGTCTGCTTTGTCTCCCTATAGCTTTGCCTCTTCTAGAAATTTCACATTAATGGAATCATACAATTTGTAGTATTTTGTGTCTGACCTTTTTAAAAGCAGTATGTTTGTTTGTTTTTTTTAAAAAGATTTTATTGATTTGAGAAACAGAGACCATGAGCTGGTGCAGAGGGAGGGACAGAGAGAGAGGGAGAAGCAGACTCCTCGCTGAGCAGGGAGCCTGACTCTATGGTAGGACCCTATTTTGCTTATCCATCCATCTGTTGATGGACATTTGAGTTGTCATCACCTTTTAGCCGTTGTGAATAATTCTGCTGTGAACGCTTGGGTACACATACACTTTCATTTCTCGATTATATGGTCGGTGTCTGTTTAACTTTTTAAGAAACTCTCAGATTGTTTCCCAAAGCTGTCCCCACCAGGAGTGGCTATTTGTTTCATCTTCCACATCCTCCCCAACACCAGGTATCATCATCAGCCTCTCTTATTTTAGCTGCTCCAAAAGATGTGTGCGGTGCCTCTCCTTGTGGTTTTACTCCACATTTCTTTACCGGCGGGTAATGTCAAGGACCTTTGCCTATCCTTATCTGCCAGCCAGAGATCCTCTTTGCTGAAGTAACTGTTCACATCCTTTGCCCGTTTTCAAACTAGGCCTCTGGTTTTTCTTGTTGGGTTTTCAGAAAATTATTTTTCAACTGCTTGTTGCTGGTACAGAGAAATAGAATTCCTTTTTGGATATTGACCTTGTATCCAGGATCTTGCTAAATTCACTTAATCCCATTCGGTCATCAGTAGATTTTATTATATCTGCCAATTACCTTATTTCTTCATTCACAAAGGGTGAAGGTTTTATTTATTACATTTTGATCCTTACATGTTCTCTTGTCTTTTCTTTCTTTGTTGCCCTGGCTGGAAGCCTCTAGTGCAATGTTGAAAAGAAGCAGTGACAACAGCTATCCTTTCCTTTCCCTGATCTCTGGGGGAAATCTGCTGTTTTACAACAACATTTCACATTTGCTGTGGGTCTTTCTTTTCTTTCCTTTTTCTTTTCCTTATTTTTCTTTTCTTTTCTCTTCCTTTCTTCCTCCTTTCTTTTTTGGTAAGTAACATATCAGAGTATAGTTCTCTTCTAGTTCTACTTGACTAGTTTTTTTTTTTTTTAAAGATTTTATTTATTTATTTGACAGACAGAGGTCACAAGGAG